>NW_012150119.1:1565341-1706935 GCF_000956105.1 Propithecus coquereli | reverse complement strand
GAGACTTAGGTTGAGTTTCTTTTTTTTTTTCTTATGAATATCCAATTACTCCAGGATCATTTCTTAAAATGGATCTCTTTCTTCCATAAAATTGCTTTTGTACCTTTGTCAAAAAAATAAGCTGGACATATTTGCATGGGTCTATTTCTGCGTTTTTTATTCCGTTCTGTTTCTATACAAATCTACCCCTCTGCCAATACCACACAGTTTTGATCATTGTAGCTACAGGAGATTTCTTGAATTGAGTACACTGATCCCTTCTACATTATTTTTCTTTTTCAAAATTCTTTAGCTCTTCTACTTCCTTTGCCTTTTCATATAAATTTGAGAATCATAGTATCTATAGGTACAAAACATCTTGCAGGGATGTTCATAGGAATTGCATTAAATCTGTACATTATTTTGGGGAGAAATAACATCTTTACTCTGTCTAGTCTCCCAATCTGTAGGCATGATATGTCTTTCTACTTATATTGTACCATTTTAGTGCCTTTGACATTTATATTATATTTTAAAATTTACTTTCTTTGTGGCTGCTCTAGGGATTACAATATATAACTTACCTTATCACAATCTTCAGAATTAGCTTGATTCCAGTAGAATATAGAAACTTTGCTCCAATGAATCCTCCCCCTTTGCATCATCACTGTCATATATATTACATCTTTGTGTATATATAGGCATGTATACGTGTATTATGCCCAACAGTATAGTATGAAAGTTGTTACTTTATATATTTTGATGTCTTTTTAAAAATTTAGGAAAAGACATAAGAAAAACATTGTTATAGATTCTCTTGTATTAACCACATAGTTATCGTTTCTCCCTGTGGAGTTGAGACATGTCTTGGTGCCCATTCCCCTCCGGCTTGTGGAGTTTCCTTAGTATTTCTTGTAAGTCCGATCTGCTGGCAAAGAATGTTCTGTCTTTGTCTGAGAATGTCTATTTCACCTTAAGTTTTGAAGATTAACTTTGCTAGATATATAATTCTTGGTTGGTAGTTTTTTTTTTCTTTGAGTACCGTAACTAGGTCTTCCTAACTACCTCTGGCTGCCACTGTTGTGGATGAGAAGTCAGCTGCTGATCATAGCACTGCTCCTCCATACGTGAGGAAAAGGCCACACTCCAAGTCAGTGAGTCCCTTCCGACCACAGTGGCACAGCTGCCGGAACTCACAGCCTGCCCCACCCGGGTGGGACCTCTGTGCTGACTGATCTGGGAGGAGGAGAGAGCAGCTTTAGGAAGGAATGTCTGGAGTTGATAAACCCTCACTGTTCTTAATTGAAGTTCAGCAGTTCAGTTTTTTGAATATAAATGCTTCTCAGATTGTTGTATACCTTTGGTCAATTTCCAGAGCACTGAAATGGCTGTTTTTATAAATTTTCTCCAGTGTCATAGCTGCTTTATGGAGAGAGAATTTGCTAACTTTCTCACTGGGGCATGGCCAGCTTCACTTAGGTTCTTGGGACAGGCTCGCCAATCACTCTCCGGCTCCCTAGTATCCTGGAAACCTCAGTGCTCAGCCAAAGAGAAGCTGGGGGAAGGTGGGGAAAAAAGGGGAGCTCTGGCTGGGTCCTTAGTCCCTGGGTAGCTTAAAAGTATTTTTAAATCTTTTGATACCAGTAAAATTTCAAATACATTTTAGGCTGAACATTTTGTATCCAGGGAGAATGAGATCTGTGTCCAGATTTCAGACTCACTTACATATTTTAATAGAATATGGGCTGGGAAGAGTCATTCGGTACTGAAGACACCTGCTAGAAGGGTGTAATAAGCTCAAAAGTTCTTTTGCCCTGACATAAAGGGAATTATTTGTTGTCCTAAACTGGCACATTTTCAGAAATAAAAAAAGAAACATTCCACATAAGTCTCTTTTCAGGCCTTGCCCTAAGTGCAAGCTCAGTGGCTGCCTCTACCTCTTCCAGGTGTGGGCCAATGATGATTTCATGTGAAGACTACCTTGTGGTCCCATCAAAGCGGACACTGAAGGGCAGCTCTAGGACAGCATGCCCCAAACTGGCTCCAGGGGGCCCTGTGGGTTCCTTGTGGGTGCCTCAGGGGCTACTGTTTAAGAGAGTGTCTAGGGAATGGAGCGTCAGCACTCGCCACCCCCCCACCACCCCCAACACTGCCCCACTCAGAGCAGCTTGCTTTCTATTTGTCTTCTGAACTGGCCTTCTACCTAAGATTTCATTTAAAGAAACAGTTCCACTGGTAATACGTTTAAAATCTATTACCAAAGTAGCTGCTGCACTTCATAGGTAAGAAAAGAGATCCAGAGAAGTGAAGTAACTTGCCCAAGATCAGAGGGTTGGTGGCAGAGGCAGGACTTTGTCTTAGGTCTCATTTCCTAGGGTTGGCTTCTTCATTAGGCATCTTTGTCTGAAAGCTTGCATACTATTTAAAAAGTCTCTTTTGGGCTCCCCAGGGGATGCTCCAAGAAGCCGTGTGTTTTCTGGTGGCTGTGTGCCTCAGTACTTGTCAGCATATATCTGGGTTCCATGAAATCCTTTCTCTGAACTCTGAGAAGTGTGGTTCTGATCAAGTAAGCTTTGGATTCTGCGTACTATATACTTCCTCTTGAATATTTACCAGGCATGTTTAAGGCTCTGAAAAGTCCAGCCATAAAAATAATCCATTTTATTAGTTATTTGACCATGGGGCATTTTTTTTCACCAATGCCGTCGGAGTATAGACAGGAAACACACACATTCATTTGGATATTTTGAGGGGACTTTAACAATGGGCCCACATTCAAGGGTGTGAGCAGGATATAGTGAACCCACAAGAGATAGAGCAGTGCCCTGGGACTAGTAGAAGTGAGATGCTTTATCCAAACTGGACCTGAGTGGTGAAGGAAAGGAGTGGCTTCTGGAACCCAAAGGGAGGGAGGCCTGTGTATACGGGGCCCTCTGACTTTTGGTTGAGGGACACAGCAAGATGGAAGGCAGCCTAAGAACTAAGGGTCCCAACTTCATTCTCCTCCCTCCCTTTGCTTTCTTTCAGGGATTCCGCATTTCTCAAACCCAACCAACAGCCTCAGAAGGAGGTAGTGCAGCAGAACAAACCATAAAGGTCAGTGTCTGGGAGCACTGAGTGGGGTGGAGACTCGACATGGAGGATCAAATGGAAAATGTCCAGGTCAGCTTTGCTAACCCACTCTGACCAATGCTACTCTCCTGTGCTCCAGGGATGTCCTAGGGGGGTTGGGGCAGATGGAGGTGTAGGGTGTGTGGGAAGCTGGATGCTGATGTGGAAGAGAGAAAAGCAGAATTCATGATGTACAAAGATCAGGACGGCTGACAATTCCCTGATTTTGCCCAGGGCTCCTCTCTGCGAGGGTGTGTATGGGTCTGTTGTATTTGGCATCCTGTCTCTCTCTGGACTTACCAACTGATCACATCTACACTCCCTCAATTACAAGTCTCTTCCTCCTTTCCCTCTGAGTGAGTCCTGGATCTTGGCACAGTGCCCAGTCAGGGGTATCAGCCTTCCTGATGGATCGAGTTGGATAACATAACAATTAATTAGTGCTCAGGACTCATTGATCGATGTGCTGACAAGACCACAAAGTGACAAAACAACCTTCGTTTGAGCTTGAAGGCTGTTTGAAGGAAGCAGAGAAGCAAGGTGGAGTCCCTCTGCCCACTGAGAGCATGTGGACCACCAGCAGCAGTGAGCAGGTCTCTTAAAACCGGAACATTCCCCTTACCTCTGTGGCCGAAGCTGATGGAGCTGACGGTGAGTTTCCATGCTGTTGATACCGGGTTTAACTGCTAAGGTAAGTGGCCAGTTTTCTACTGCTAAGGTAAGTGGCCAGTTTTCTATTACTAAAGTAAGTGGCCAGTTTTCTCTGTGGAACAAATAAACTATGTGCATATATGTGTGTGCATGTATTTACATGTTCATGTGTTGGCTTATATGTGTGTTTGGAGTGGGGAGGGGATGAAAGAGAAGAAGGGTGATTTGGTGTCGGGCATTCTTCATGGTAATTCAGTGACAGATGTAGCAAAAGCAATTTCTTTTTAATGAGTCCAAGGAAAGTTGGGGGTACAAATAACGCCCAAAGGCATAAACAGTGATTAGACCCATGGGAGGACAAAATAAAGGTGTAATATGTATATAGATTATAGACCCTCAAGTTCGGGGCCTGAGCACCACACTCTGGAATTGCTATGAAGACCTTGGGATTTCCTCTCTGCTTCCAGTCTCTGCCCCTTTGGATCCATCCTGCACATCCTCACTAGGTTAGTCTTTCTCAAATGCTAACGTCACCCTGGTCTTGAGCCAGCAGGTATTGTGAACGACCAATAGGCTAAAATTTAGATGCCTAAGGCCAAAGAACTTTAAACTCTAGTGTACTTAAATAAAAAGATTCTGGGCCTTCCTCCCACCCCATGAATTATGATTTGGGAGATCTTAGGCAGGCCCCAGGAATCAGCATTTTAAAAAGCACTATAGGAGATTCTTCTGCTGGAAACTGGCATACGCTTGAAGCAATGCTGCAGATGGAACTGCATTTTCAAAGCTGCCCACGGTTGAGGCTCATCGTATCTCCCCCAACACACCAGAGACTCGCATGGACTGGTTTCCTTCTGTTCTCCCAGCACCCTCAGCACCTCAGTGCTTGCCTCTGGGCATCTTCCACCTGGACCGTTTCTCTCCTCCTCACTTCACTCAACCTTCCAGTCCTTGAAGATAAAACTCCAGTTTGTTTCATCTCCATGAAGCCATGTTTACGTCCTCCAATGCACGATGATGTTCCTGGCCCTTCTGATAATTGGAGAATTTATTATCACTGCCATTTGGTTTTGGTGCTTAATCATATATTGTTTTGCTTTATTGCTTCTCTGTCTCATTTGTTCACTCTTTCAAAGGTGATTAAATACTTCTGCTTGTAAGGCTCCTCTCTCCCCAGCTACTCATACACTGAATATTTCTGGAAGTTGAGATCAATTACAATGCTTTTGTCTTTATCTTAGCACAATACTTCCTGGGCTCCTTGAAGGTACAGTTTCTTTGAATGATGAATGAATGAATAGATGAATCAAAATGAACAAGAGGCCATGGTGATGATACTCAATTGCTTATCTTGCTTTCCCTCTTCTTGTTCTCTACCTTCTTCCTAAGGCCCAAAGTGGCAGATTTCTGGCCTGTAGCTGTGCTTGTGGGTTGTAATATTGTGCACATATCTGAGTATGAGTGTGTGTGTGGGAGGAAGGCATCTTTCCTTACCCACCTCAAATCCAACTCACACTTGGCACTTCTTCTTGAAGATTAGTTGTAATTCTAATTCATCCCACCATAACCCTTTGGATCTTGGTGGCATGAAAAATTCCACGTAGAGAGGCAGGCCTGTGAGTCCTGGTGTCAGAAGTGTGATCCCTCCCAGTATGATGGGCTGGTTGCCAATGACATTGTGAGGTCATCGATTCCTGTGCTCTTGTCCACTTTCTCTCCTTCCCTATTTCTCAATCTTGTCCCTTTACCCAGAAGCTCTGACTCGGGGACCCCTTGGAGTTGGGCAGTGAGTGCTCTTTGTCTTGAGAGCCCCCTTGAGGGCCCAGCTCTGCGTGAGTTCCTCCCCAGTGGTCTGCTATGCTTCCCCACTTCTGGCAAGGATTTTCATTTTCAATTCTGCCTGAAAAAAAATGGCATCGCATGGGTTGTCATGCCCACACAGGAAAACAATGTGTCGTCTGCCAGATTCACTTAAAAAGACAAACTTTAGGTCTCCTTGGGAGAGCTGCCTGCCACCTGCTGTGATCCACTTCTTCAGGACCGCTTCAGCTCATCTGAGATTGGAGATGCTGGGGCTGCATTTGTTCTGCTTGTAGTTACTGTAATCACTACAAAAGGAGCATTTACCATCCCCTACTCAGCTACAGGGAACTAATCGTCCTGCTGGCAACAGGAAAGCTCAGGCAAATCCTGAGAGCTATTTAAATGACACCTATGGAAAGGCAACCTTGGGATGTCCTGGACTGACTGGGGAGTTGGAGCAGGTGTGAGCACCAGATGTGTGATGAGGTGGACCTGAGAGAGGGTGGGCTGGACTTGGCCTCCGATGCTATGCCAAGCTGGCACTTCAGGTGGGCTCCAGGAGGAGGTTTAAGGCCTATGTTATTCTGTCAGAAGTGGGATTGTTGTGAGATTCTTTTGCAAATTTCAGACCCCCCAGTCTATGGGTACCCTACCCTACAAGCTCCCAAGCTCTGATCTAGGCACCCAACACATCAACACTGGGTGACACAGAATGGCTCAAAATCACGAAATGTGACTCAAGTTGAAATAACTGGAACAAAAGGATGGTTGATATTTTGAGGATGTGCAGCCCTTTGGGAAATCCCAAAATATCCCAAATACAAAGTAGATCACCACATGACCTGTATCTACCTAGTAATACTATGAATGTAGCTGACATACTATCATATTTCCCTTTAAGAAGTGAAATTTTCTGTGATCTAGGTCTGTATTTAACCTTCACATTTGTACTTCACATTACAGTACCCACTGGAGGAAATTCTAAGTCTGGTGCCTGGCTCAAGAAACCACACACATTGCTATCCCAGTAAGAATGGAATTTTATCATGTTTGGACAAAGACTATATATACGCATACACATTTTTTCTCTGTCAGCTGCCATTTGTTATGCCAGACATTGGGGTGAAGTAATTTGTAAATATCATGTCATTGAACCTTCCAACAATCCTGTGAGGTCATTCACATTTTATGGATGACATCAATTTGCCCGTAAAGGTCACACAGAAAATAAATAGCTGAACCTGGATTCAAATTTGCAGCTAAGACTCTAAACATGGTGCTCTTGACTGCTACACTATAATGCTGTTTTGCTAGAAGGTACAAATACAGACTAATCTGCTGAGCTGGATTGGGTTTCCAGAGGGATCTAGATTTGCAAAATGGTAATAAATGGCTGATGCTTGGAGAAAACCTCATACCATTACTAATCTACAGGACCTGTTCTTACCCTCACCCCAAACACCTCTGTAAAGTGTGTTTCTGATTCAGCCCAGAACAATGTAGCTCCTTTGTCTTTGCATTTCCCCTCTGATAGCAATCTTATAGCTTCACACTGCAGCCCTTTTGTTCCTTCATCTAAAGGCGATCCTCCTATTGGAGCATACAGCCTGGCACAAGCCCTGGCACTGCTAGCGAAAGGCAGTTAGACACACAAAACCATGAGTTGGGCAGTGAGTGCTCTTTTTCAGGGGACCACCATGCATAGCACTGCTTGCATGCCATGAGTCCTGGCCATCTGGGGACTTGTGCACATGCTGGGGGTCCTCTGCCCTCTTACACCTGCTTTCCTCCTCAGTGTCCCAGTGCACAACCCCTTGCTGGTCTTTCCACTGAGGTCCTTCTATATGCAGTCGTCACTTTCCTGCACTATTTCTTTCTCCATGAAATGTCACTTCCCCCATTACCACTTGCTCAATTCTCGTCCATCCTTCAAGGCCCTCTAAACACCACCTCTTCCGGTGCAGCCTTTTCTATCCCCCAGCTGCAGATGCTCCCTCCCCTCATCTCCTGTGCTTTGTAATTTCTTGGAGGTGCTCACTGCTTTCTACATTGTGCTATGAGTACATATGCACATGCTTTGTCTCTTCTAACACACACTAAATTTCTTGATGATGGCGGGTGATGAATAATTCATCTTTGTGTTTCCCAAGGGGTCTAACATTGTGCTTTCACTCAATAAGCATCTATCTAATGAGCAAATGACACCATTATGCTGGGCACTTGAGGGGATGTGGAGATGGATCTGACACGATCCAACTTGCACATAGTAGGTGTCCAATAGATATTTTTAAATGACAGAATAAATATTTGTATATGTAATTGTGGAAGGTACATAAAATATTTTGAAGGTTTTGTTAGAGTAAGAATAATGAGGGGAAGCTTCATGAAGAAAGCAAACCTTGAATAAGGCCATAAAAGAGACTTGATTTTGGACTGTGGGGGAAAAGGGTCAGAGGAGGGGACTTATTTCCTAGAAAGGAAGACCAAGAGCAGAGAGCGAGAGTGAGGATGGAGCTTGAGGAGTACACAGCTGGGATGAGTGCTGGGGAAGGTACAATAAAGGTGGGCAGCACGACATTAGATTATGGAAGCTCTTAATGGAGAACTGAAGACGCTGACTTTATCCTGAAAGCTATTGGTGCCGTGGCAAAGGCATTGCTTGCTAAGGGCTAATCAGTGGAGAGCACTAAAATGAAGAAGGCAGCTACATGGCTGTAGAAATGCAAGCAGTAAGTAATCAGCTGAATCAACTGTGAGGTTTCTTCCAGACTGCGGTCTCTATAGTTGATGGTCTCTGTGGTTAGTGAAAAAGGACAAGGAAGAATATGTAAAGAGGGCTGATAACAAACATTTAATTACATTTCTTCCTTGGGGGATTCATTCCCACTGGTTGCTGGATGCAGCATTTGTCGCGGGTAGTTGGACAGGCTTTGTGGCTAACAGGCAGAGCTCAGCAGCAAAGACAAACACAGCCCACAGTGGCTGTCCATACTCACATGGACTGTCTGGTCCCAGAGAAGTTCTCTGGTTGAGGCTCTCAGTGAAATGTGAGGGGGAGGAAGTGAGAAGAGAGGCTGTGTCCTGCCCTCACCTCTTCCAGAAAGACACCTGCACCTGCACCAACACACCCATTGCCAGGGAACCGTATTCCTAGAGGAGAGGGATGTGGCGCTCCCTTTGGGAATACTCAAAGGACACCCTGAGATCACTCTGTGCTGAGAGGTGGGATACGTGTGATAAGGAAGAATGCAGTGGCTGAAATAAAATGGAGAAAAAAATGCCCTGATAGAATGGGATAGTCACAGGCTCCTGGCCTTGGGAGGCCTTGGGCCTTAGATTTGCATTCAATTCCAAGACTGTGGCAAAATCCCCATCTGTAGCTAACCTGCTCTGAGAATTGTGTATCCTTAAACTGAAATGCTTACTGGAGGGGAGGACATGACATCATAAGAAAATGTCCCAGAAAAGGAATTTGGGGGAAAGGCATTTTACACACACACACACACACACACACACACACATGCACATGCACAGAACATATTTTGGCTCTCTTTCCTTTTGATTGGACAATCTGGGAGAGGCGAGGAGATGCAATAAAGAGGGATCTATGTTCCTTGGGCCCCAGGCATGTTGGTGTTGGTCTTGGAGCTCACGTATGCTCTTTCTCATGCCTACTGGTATACCTCCACCACTCCATCGGATACCCAGTCTCCAAGTCTCAGCTGGGCGTGGGGAAACGTACCTCTACGTGATCTGCCTGCTGCCTCTAGGGAAGATTCCTTTCCCCATTTCTTCCCTCACTCGGTACCACTTATAACCCAGTTCATCTCTACCAGTGGGTGCCAGCCAAGTCACATGTCACTCCATAATTCCCTCGTTTCAGTTTTCTCTCTGCCCTATCAAGCTTCCTCTTCTACATCGTTATCTTTTATCATCTGATTTCTTACTGAATTTCTTCTTACTTCCCCTGGTTTCTCATATTTGCTCTGCTTGGATTTCATCAGGCTTTGTTCTTGGTACAAATTTTATTTTTATTTGACGAATAATAATTATGTATATTTATTTGGTACAAAGTGATGTTTTGATATATGTGTACATTGTGGAATGATTAAATCAAGCTAATCAACCTATTCATTACCTCATTCAAAATCTAATCTTTAATTTTGAAATATACAATGCATTGTTATTAATTATAGGGACCTTTCTGTTCAATAGATCACTAAAGCTCATCCCTTCGGTCTAAGGCATTGTTTTTAAATCCATGCATGGACCCACTGATTAGTGTCAATGTTATAAAAGTAAGGACTCAACAAACTTGAGGAGCTGTCTAGGTTCTTTACATACATCATTTAATCTTTACAGCAACTCTAAGAGGTAAAAACTAGCATTATCCCCATTTTATAGATGAAGATGCTGAGGCACAGAGTGGTAACTTGCCCAGGTCACACAGCTATGGATAATGGCACAGGCTGACAAACCCAGACAGACCAACTCCAGAGCTACCATCTTTACCCTCACTAACCATATCTGAGTTGGTTTTTGTTCACCAAGACTGCACAGCTGACCTTGTCATGGGCAAGTTCTATTCAAATCAATTGTGAAGGAAACTGAAAGATTTTAGTAGTGTTCTGGGAAATCTGTCCACATGACTATTGCAGTAATATACCAAACACCAGCTGATATTGCCAATGGGGAAGAAAGAACAATTAATTAGCTTTCCATTTGCTGTGCAATTACAACTGTGAAAGAAGTTAGCTTGTTAGGTGGAAAAATGTCTACCATCATTACAGAGTTCAGCTTCCTCACTCGGAAACATATCCTTGCTTCGTTGGTGAAAATTCACACACTGCTTCTTCTCTCCCTCATGAGTATGGAAAGCCTTCCACAAAGAAGAACATCTAAAATAAATGACTAACCTTGACAAGAGACATGTCAGCGATGCTGCTAGAACTTTATAACACGGTGCTCTGAGACATTCCTTCAATGGTGATAAAGCGAGGGGCAGTCTGAAGGAAGCGCTGCGTTTCTGTGCTCATTTGTTGGGCTTCTGGGAACAGATGAGTCTCTTTGCCTCCACTTTGAAAACGACTGCAGTTGTCACTGGTTTTAATGTTTAAAAACTCTATAATTAATGTATAGAACTCTTGAACAACTAGAAAATAAAACTAAATAACAAAAATATGCCTATGTGTATTTTTTCAACAAAAAAGGAGATAATGCTAAACAAACTATTTGGGGATGTGCTTTTTCAATAACAAAATACTATGAATTTTTTCCAAGTCAAAAATGTGCACTTTTATTCATGATTGTCAATGGTAGCTTAGCATTCAGCTACATAGATGCATCATAATCTTTGTGGTGGTTGTTTTTTTTTTTTTTTAACCAATCTCTACTGTTAGATATTTAGGTTGTTTCCATTTCGATGGTGTTATAAACGAGGCTCCATACCTCTTTACAGGCAGACCTTGCGTATGTCCTTAATTGTTTTCCCTAGGGGAAATGTCTATAATCAGAATTTCTAGGTTAGAGGAAATACAATCTTAAAAGTGTCAGAAATGTTGTGCTGAATGATAATTCTTTTCACTCTGACTGACAGTGCAAGGCCCATTTCACCTCACCCTGAGTAGCACCAGGTATTTTTTCCTTTTGGAGGGGTGGTCTTTACCAACTTGGAAGGTGTACATGAATATCCACTTCCCTTTGTATTTCATTAATTACTGGTGAGATTAATCATTTTTTCATTTCCCCTATGTTTGATAGGGGAAATATGTTTGATGTATGTTGAATAGATTTGATAGTTTCTTTCATCCATTCCCTTCCTGTTGGGGTAATTATTTTATTTTTATCTTTTAAAAAATAATTTTAAGAGTTCTCTATATAAAGGATATCAATTCCCCATCTGTCACACATCACATTTTCCCCAATTCAAACTAATTTGTTTTATCATTTAATTTTTTTGATTCACAAATCTCTAACATCCACATGTACTCAACTTTATCAGCCTTTTCCTCTATGTTTTTTCTCTTTGGTAATTTGTTTTTTTGTGTGCTATTTATTTATTTATTTATTTTTTAATAGTGTGCTTTATTTCCTCCACAGGTATTCTGTTAAACAAAGCACCATTTATGTACCGCCAGGCCAGTAATTTGTTAATTTATAATTCACCAAGCAATTTTTGAGCAGACACAGGGCCTAGTGTAGGGATACGCTCAAAGATATTATTCCCTTTCCCAAATAGCACATGTATTGCTTTTCTTATTCTTTTATGATTTCACTTTTGGCATTTTAATTTCCAATATACACGGAATTTATGTCATTATATGTCATGAGATAAGAATTTATTATAAAATGGTTACATACTGATTCTAACATAGACTCTCCTCATTTTTGTGCCAACTCATCTTAACCCTACACCAAATACTTAGCCATTGCGGAAGACAGCGTAGTTAGGCGGTTAAGCACCCAGGCTATTTAGAGTATAGGTAGTAAAGGAAGGTTGCCTTGTGAGAGGTCTGTAGAGTGAACTGTCTATGAACTAATATCCAGAAACTATTCAATAGTTTTGAGACTATTTTGATAAGTAGAGGAGTAACCAGGAGAAATCCTGATTTTGACTGGGAGCCTATCTCAGAAAATAAGCAGCAAGTGACTACAAAAGAAGAAGGGGAACTAAGCTAGATCTCATGCAGCCCGCTGCTGTCAGGGTCTGTTGCCCAAAAGCATCTTCTTGGAACTTGGACACCAGCTGGGGTGGTTCTGGATGCCTTTGCTGCTGTCCCTGCCTCTGCAATGTGCGCATAAATACAGGCCAGTTCTTTATTATTAAGTGAATATTTATTTCCATCCAAGGTCTGTGTCCCAGTGCTTTCTCTGTGGACCATAATTCATTACACACACAGCTCCATGCTGCCTATTCTATCTTTTTTGGTACAGTGCAACTGTCCATCTGTATTTTTATATGTGTGTGCATGTACACATTAGCATCATGCATTTATTCTCCCAGATGTATCTTTCTATTATTTTGTCAAATAAGCAAGTTTGGATTTTTGTTTGGAATTACATTTGTTGATTAATTTGGGGATGGGGTCAATTAAAAATTTTCCCATTCAGGAATGTGGTATATATCTCCCATTTATTTAAGTCCTTTATTATACACCTTAGTAAATATTGGTTGTCTTCTTTATATTGATCCATTTTTTCCTGTTACAATTGATACAAGTGCCTAGTTTGCTAAATACTACCAAGTAGCCAAAATAACTGAGAAAGGTTATAAATTACCAAAAAAAAAAAAAAAACAAATTTGGAAATAATTCCCTGGGATATTATAATATTTCAAGCTTAGTGTAAAGTTCTTCGTCCTAAGAAAACCCCAACAACTAATGAATCAACAATAATTATATAATTACAAATAGGCCTTGTGGGAAGAGACTGGTTCGTAGATTTCACAATTGGATAGGACAAGGTGGTCTGATTCAGGGATATGAAGAGATTTTGTGTAAACTGAATAAAAATTAGGAACTATCTACCAGAAATAATAACTTCAGATCTTTAGAAAGTGATCTGTATTAGGGGTTGACAAACATTTTATGGTACTAGGCCAGCAAGTAAATATTTTTGGCTTTGCAGACCACACGGTCTTCCTCACAACTACTCAATTCTACCATTCCAGTGTCATGGACAATACATAAACGAGTGAAGTGGAACTGTGTTCCAATAAAACTTTATTTACAAAAACAGGTAGCTGGCCAGATTTGGCCCATGACCAGAGTGCCAACCCTGGATCTACATCATTCTCTCTGGCAGTAAATAACCAGGAAGACCAGGTTTCTCATCAGGTTATCCCTAATTTAATAATCTAATAAAATAAAAAATATTAACTCAGTATAAAAAGAATGATTATCCTCCTCATTCCTATGTGGGTGAAAAGGCATGTGGTTTACAAGTCATCCAACAATAGACTCATATTAGTAACCAATAAAACAATAATATACTGAAATAAAAAAAAATTTAAAAAAACCCAAAATTCAGACTGATTTCCCCAGCTGGATATTTTTACCAAATCCTATAGTAATATTTCAGTGCAATTTCTAAATTCTATCCAAATTAACAATCCATGTGGAACTACTATAGCTTAACCCTTAACTGATTCCTGTCCATGAGCCAAAGATTGAGGAAACTCCCATTATTTATATATAAACTATTATTTTATTTAATGGATTTCCTTATAGGACAGGAAGACATATTCCAGGGGTCTGTATGGAATAGGTAAAACTAACACCCACCTTTCTTCATATGAATGGTGAAAATGTTCACCTGGGTAACCCTAAACCTATGGTTAATGAAGCCAGAAGCTCTCTTATTCTTTGGGCAAAATGTCCAGGGAAGGAATACATCTGTAATTTTGGGTGGTAAATAATTGCCCTTCTGGAAGATGGGAGTTAGTTTCCACTTGGTCCAAGCAGGTAGAATCTCACCTGGAGTGCTCATTAAAGTCAAGAAGCTATCTAGGTGTTGGATATCCTAAATACCCTGATTCGATCATTATGCATTATATTCATGTATCAAAGTATCATATGTACATGTACAAATATTATGTATTAATAAATTTTTTTAAGAAAAAGCTAGTGAATTGCAGGGCCACCATGCAGAATGGTCAAACCATCAGGGCAGTCACTTAAATTTCAAGAGACGGATCATACCTTCTGGTATCATTCAGAGTGTGGGAATATGGCTGAATGTGCTCTCCAAATTTGCAGGCTGAAACTATTTTGTCCCTGCCACATAAAGTGTTATACAAGTGTGGCACTCTGGTGCCCATCTGTACACGTGTAGAGCAGGTAGAAAACAGTGGTGTCTGTGGGGACAGTGTGGGCATATGTTTGACTGAGGTCTGCTGTCAAATTAGGCAAGGACTACAGCAAGGCTTCTTGGTTTCCACAAGTAGATGTGGCTTTCTTTCAGATTCATTGTCTATTACACAACACAGTATTTGCACTGCCCAGATGTACAGTCTCCAGCTCCCTCCCATGCAATATTTTTCAATAGTTTGGTTGAAAGAAATAGTATCCAGTGAGAACTGTAGGAAGGGAATATGGCCATTTACTCATCCTGATACTTGAAACCATATTTGGGCCACACCAAATCAGCAGAGACCAGGGGGTTCCCACAGCAGGGTCATGCTGCCACCATTTGCTTTTACTGACATTTACTTTGGAGTGAGACCCTCAGTCTATTGAAGATGGTTGTATGAAACAACTCCGTAAAACTCATCACTTACGATAACACTGTTCTTACAACACCATATTCTCATTAAGAGGACGACTGGGAGAGAGCCTCATCTTTATACCAATGGAGCTCATCTCTTCTATGACTGAATGTTTTCTTCTTCTGGGCATTATGAATTGTGTAACTGAGAGATTCCATTTCTCTGGTGGCTGTTGGGACAGCCAGATCAATACGCAATGAGTGGGTGACTGGACCACAGAGTTAGGCTTAATTCTGTCCCCTCCACCTGTGTTTCACCTGTTCCCCCCTTCAAGTCCTCTTTCACCTTTGTAAGGCTCCTTTAATTCCTTTCTGAAACAAGGTGGAAGCTATATGAACAACAAAAATCAAACTTAAAACTAACAACAAAGCCCTGTGGTCTTCCATCGGTTAGACATGAAAGAACCCTCTTCCCTTCGTCCCAGGGTTTTGGAATGTGTAGGAGATAATTTCCAAAAACAATAGAGCTGGACCATCTCTAACCACCTTTCTTTAAAATGGAGATTGTTTTATTTATTTATTTTTATGTTTTGGATTATAGAAGTAATTGATGCTGCAAAACATTCAGAAATTATAGAAAAATAAATAAAATAAAATAAAATAAAATATCAGCCATCTATCAGCCCACTGCCCAGAGAAATATCTTGTTTTTTTAAAACACACTACTCATTTGTTATTTATATGTTCAATCTGCCTCCTCTGGGACGCTTTCTTTCATAGCTCTGGGCCATATTAATCTATAGAAGAACAAAAGTCAACTTATTTTTCTAGAATACCTATTTTCTGCCCCACTTTACCACAAGTTGCTATCTTATGGTTTTCAGTGTTTCCATCTCATAACTGAAGAGTTGGGTCCAATCCCTTTCTCAGTAGTTTTAGGCCCTGTTACAGAAGGCAGAAGTGTGACCTTGCCCTGTAATTCAAGCTGGAAGGTGTGCATATTATTTTCAAAGAGTTCAAGATTGTAGCTCTTTACTCCCCAGTAAATTACCATATGGAGAATAAAGAAGATAGACATAAACCCATTTCAAGTCAATATCAAAGCATACCATTTTCAAAGCAGGCACACACACACACACACACACACACACACACACACACAGGCACACACACCCTAGACTATAATAATTAGTTAGAATCACCCCGACTCTTCTCTTCGGTGGCCAAAGTCCCCTGACATCCCCAGCTACGCCTTTGACTTCACACTCCAGCTTTGTGCAAATGCTCCTTTCTCCTCTCTCAGGCATATCTATCTCCCTGGCTCACAAGAGAGACATCTGCCTGCTTCTGCAGTGATATTTCAGCATTTTTATTCAGCTACACTTTTCGGTGTTTTGTCAGATTCCCTTTGCAGACTCTAATCCTCCCACAGACAACGGGAGGAATAAATTGCTAGAAATGAAAACAGTGAAGCTGCAGCAGCAAATCCGGTCAGAGCCAACGGGATGGTTTTCTGCCTTTTATTTCTTTTGAGAAGGAGATCTCTCCAACTTCTCAGCCCTGAAACATGCCTACACACACAGCCCTCGCTCGTTAACCCACAGGCTTAGTTGGTGGTTCCTAGAAAACTCACCATCAGATTTTTTTTAGAGGTTTGGAGAGTGTTCGGCACAAGGATGAAAAGAATGTGAACACCTGCTAAGAAACTGGGCATGAACGTTAGTAAAAAAATTTTTTTGAAAATTCTGCTCAAGTAAATTTTAAGAGTTGTTTTGGAAAAATGGCTCTGGAGACAGTGATTCTGGAGGCAGTGTCAAGGAATGTCTAGAAACTTGGGAAAGCAGAGAAACTTCTGGAGCCTATGTGTAAAGTATTATTGCATGCAAGTAGTATTAAAGAAAAAATCTTTGTTGAAAATACTTCACGGGAACGAGGAAAAAAGTACAGTCCAAATAACAAGAACTATACCGTCTACTAGTAAGACGGATCCTGACTATGAGTTTGGGTTTTTTTAAAAAACTCTCACTGTAAAAACCACATCTATCTCTAAGTAGGGTTTCCCCCTTCACTCCTTCTTTTCTGTCTCTTCAAAGAGAGAAAAGATAAGAAGCTGGAAGAACCAGTCCAGCTGGTTTCTTCATGCTATAATTTGAAAGGCGGCCATTGTAAGAAAGAGCTAAACATTTGTAACCAGCAACTCTAAGATGAGCTGCAAGTATTTTTGAAGTCAGGTTGATCTGAAGCCTCAAGTCCTAAGAGGAGTTTGACCAAGTTGGGATGAGGATACACTGATATTAGAGATTTGTGAAAAACATACCAAATAAATATTAATTTTTATAAAAATCTAGCTTTAGGCACAAAATATGTATTTAATTAGTATCCTCAAACATTTACTTTAAAGAAACATGTAATTCACTATGTAATATTGTTTGAGGTCAGCTGTCTTAAGAAGAAATTACATTTTTATTAGTAAATAAAAATGGGGGAAAATTCAGGCCTATAAATTTCTGGAATATGACCAGAAAAGTCTATCTTAATCTGAATTGAAGCTTTAAATCCAAGGCATCAGGTCCTATGATGACACTCGTAAGTACCCCCAAGTATTTATTGAATGTACATTGTCCTAGGTGAAAACTCTCTGAGGGTTTCTAGAAATACAATGGTGAACCAGACAGATACAGCTCCTATACTCATGGAGTTCAGAATTTATGGAAAGATATAGGCAATAATAAGTTAAACACAAAGAATTGCTCATAGTGATAAAGGCTAAGAAGATGACAATTAGACATCAGGAGCAGATGAAAATAGAAGGTGGTGCCTATTTAGTTAGGGTGATCAAGGAAGGCTTCTCTGAGGAAGTGACATTTATGCAGAGATCTTCAGGATGAGGAGAGACCCGCCATGCAGGTACACATGGAGCCAGGGGAGGAAGAGTGTGTGTGTGTGTGTGTACTGTATGTGCAAAGACCCTGAAATAGGAAAGAGCTAAGCTACGTAGAGCACAAGCATAGTTGCAATGCAGATATAACCAGTGTGGCTTGATCCTGCTGAGGACGAGGAGCAGAGAGGCTTGAGATATAACTGAAGAAGAACCATTCAGGCACCGAGACCAGGACCAGGAAGGAGGCGGCAGTAATAGTTTAGCCAAGGAAAGATGGTGACTTGACTAAAGAGTGGGTGTGTGGAAAGTGGACAGATTCAAGACATATTCTGAAGGTAGAACTGTCAGGGTTTGCTGATGCATTACATATGGGGGATGAGGAAATGAGAGAAGCTAGAGATGTTACTCAGATTTGAACAATTCAACCTTTGCTGAGATGGGGAAGGAGGTTGGATGCACAGTTGGGTGCAGGAGTGTAAAGTCAAGAGTTCCATTTTGAACACATCAAGTGCAAGATGCTTGTGAAACATCTAAATGTCAAGTGATGTCAGGTCAGCAGTGGAGTTTATGAGTCTGGAGTTCAGAGAAAAAGTTAAGGCTGAAGATATAATTTTGAGAGTCATCAATGTGTAAATTGCATTTGAAACCACGAGACTAGATGAGTTCCTCTGGATAAAGAACAGTGTGCACACAGAGAGGAGAGAGAAAAGGTCCAGGAGAGAACTGAGGAACCGCTTCACCTAGAACCGTAGACTTAGGGCCAGGGAATGAGAGAAGGAAGCAGTTAGGCGTTAAAAAACAGAGAGCACGATGTCATGGAAACCGAGAGCACCAAATGCTTCAGCTAGTGAGGGAAGGAGGGAAGGTATTTACTGGATTTATAAACACGCATGTCAAGGTGACCTTGGCTGGAGCAGGTTTGGTAGAGTGGGGGAAACCGACCCCAGGTTGGCTGTGGGCTCGGGAACAAATGGCGGTTGGGGGGTGGGTGGAGAGAAGGTGTTTACAGCTGTTCTTATTTTATTTTTAGTTGTGGTAAAATACACGTAACATAAAGTTTACCGTTTTAACCATTTTTGATGTACAGCTCAGTGGCATTATGTACATTCCAATCGTGCTACCATCACCACCACACACCTCCAGAATTTTTCATCTTCTCCACTGAAACTCTGTCTCCAACAAACAACTCCCCATTCTCCCTCCTCATGTAAGCCCCTGGTGACTTCTATTCTGCTTTCTCTTTCCATGAATTTGCTTGCTCTAGATACATGATAGAAATGGAATCATATATTTATCCTTCTGTGACTAGCTTATTTCACTCAGCATAATGTCCTCGAGGTTCATCCACGTTGTGCCATGTGTCACAATGTCCTTCCTTGTTGAAGCTGAATAATAGTCTGTTGTATGGATGGGCCACCTTTTGTTTATCTCTTCATCTGCTGGTGAACACGTGCGCTGCTTCCACCCCTTGGCTACTTTGCATAGTGGTCGTACAGTCAAGGCAGAGGGTTTACTTTGTTTTTGTTGTTGTCATTGCTCCCCAAGCTCAGAGAAACTACTAGACCATGTTTGTCTGCTATTGGAGGTGACTCTGTGGAGGAGAGGGACAATGGAGGGAGGGAGGGGGAAGAGGACAATGTCTCCAGTAACATGCAGGGAAGCGGGACTGGAGCAGGGAGACACACTTCCTCCTGGGAGAGCAGGGAGGAGACTGGCTCCAGGTATGCCAATGGCTTTGACAGTGGGTGGATGAGGGAGTTTCCTTAAATGGCTTCAACTTTCTCCATGAAGCATGAGACCCGCTCATCTGCTGGGGGTTGAAAGGAGAAGGGAGGGTAGGAGATTTAGAGGAGAAAGAAGGTATGAAATGATCCTCTTAAAGGAGTGTTTCCCACTCTTGGCTGCACACTAGAATCTCCTGAATGCAGAATTTCCAAAATATTCTGATAGCTGCCCCTACCCCCAGCATTCTGATTGTGACTTAACTGGTCCTGGGTGGGCCCTGGGCATCTATAGTTTTAAAAGCTCCCTAGGTGATTCTAATGTACCATATGGGTTGAGGATGACTGTCTTAAGAGTGGAAAAGCAAACATGTTTGAGAACAATAATAGGATTTCTGGGAGTGTCAAATCCCAATTTGAGATTTTGTAATCATAAATTTCAAGTGAAATGAGCCAGGACAGATCACAGGGTGTGGCTGTGTGTGTGTGTGCGTGTGGCTGTGTGTGTGTGTGTGTGTGTGTGTGTGTGTTCTGGTCCAACATGCTAAAGTCCAGCAAACCTCTGTCACCAGTCCTTTTCTTTTTAAACTATTAATTTAAGACTCCATCTATTTCCTGTCATTGACTTCTATCAACAGCAGTAACAGCTAGTGTCACCAGGTGCCCAGCACGCTTCTAAGCATCTTACCTATCAATTCCTTCAGTCTTAACCACAGCCAACATGTCCACTTTACAAAGAAGAAAACGAGGCACAAAAGTAAAATCAAGCAGCTGCCAACACTCAGATAGTTAGTGCATGACAGCGGTGGGATCTGAGACCGGGAAATCTAGACCTTTGCTCTTGGCCATGGTACCACACCACCTCTGTGTGCGGGATCTAAAAAGTGATGTACCTTCCTAAGACATGAAACAGAGAAAACAGAAACAACTCAAATTCATTCCTCATGGGGTTGGAAGAAATCTTTGATCAAACCCTCTGACAAGGAGAAGAGCCCATAGGGCCCACGTCAGTGGCCACTGATGGGCCCAGTTAATGCAGAGGGTGGGGTGGGTGAGCATGAGCTGCGCAGGGAATACAAGCAGAGCCGAAGTTTCCTTCATACTAAACGAGAGAGCTGCAGAGAGCAGCTGAGAGTAGTGGTTCAAGTCGGGGGGACTTGAGCAAACAGATATGTCTGAGGAAGACTCTGAGCCCCAGTCTGCATTTTCTCCAGGGAATCATCTGTGAGTCTTACACTGCCCACTACTAACGTTACTAGTGTTAGTGGATTATTTGTGGGAAGATGACCAGTGCTGAGGTCTGTGGCCTGTCTGTATAGTGAAAAGCAGACTAAAGATAGGGGCAGTTGTGTTTCACTATCTCATCAGGGCACAGGCTGCAGTTTGGACAGTCTCCTGGACACTGATAGACCGCAGTGACCTACACGCTCATTAAACTCAGAATTACCTCCTAATCCCCCAAAGCAATTGCTCTTTCTGACTTCCAGACTCCTACCAGTGGTGCCAGCTTCCCCATATCTCAAAGACTTGAAGTTTCAACATGATTTTTGTGCACAATGCGTGTACAGAAGGTGTTGAATTGGGGTTGGCCATAGCTGTAGCAAGTAGAACTCTGGGATTTTTTATCCACATGTCTGAAGGTCTAGAATGAGCACCAGACTAAGAGTCTTTTTGCCATCACTGCAGAGACTACCCTGGGCTGAGAACAGTCCTAGTTGGCCAATCTCCTAAACTATTTATCTACCTAGGAGGGTACCAGTAATCACCACGTTGGTGGATTTAGCAGTATTGCGCTGCAGCTGCCTTCTACCAGTTCTGCTTAGCAGATTTTCAAATATTCAGGAATTTGGCGAATCCGTGGTTAAACCCTAGGTAGTTTGAAATCTGCCGTGGTAGGAATATTGACACCATGGAAATCGGCAAGTGCTATAAATCAGGGTCCCCCCAGCTGAGTGCCCCCCCAGCCTGTTCACCAGCACATCACTGATTGAGTACCTTGTAATACGGTGCTGTTGTGTTCCTTGGGAATCTAATCTTTATTCTGGCCCTGTGAATGAGCTCACCGAGGCTGAGGGAAGTCAAGTGTGTTGTCAGTGGTCCCCTGGCTGGTGAGCAGCAGAGCCAGAATTGGAATCTACTGTTTTCCACTGAAGATCCGAAGACTGTGGAATTAGACTCTGAGGTATTGTTGCAAGGTATTGTTGCCGCCAACACTCAGGCAGGGGAGACACCCCAAGCTCTCTGTCAGGGATCCTTACAGTAGAGGTAGGCAGAGGTTTCGCTTCTGAGGGGAGGCGATGATTGAGGAAGTGCTCTGGTGCTCAGCTTATAAAAAGATTCCTAATTATCAGTGTGCGGCCCTGGAGGGAGTGATGGAGATTTACGAGCATTTTCATGCTAATGACTGGGATGATGTCATAACATTTAAAAATCTGCCACAAATCTGTATTTGGAGAGAATCCCTGGCACTCCACTGAGCTCTCTCAGTTGGAATTTTGCTTTGGATGAAGATGAGAAAGTGAGAGAGTGAGAGAGAGGGAGGGAGACTCTTAAAAATTAAACAGAGAGCTCTGGGTGAGGGAAGTTTCAAAGCAAGTAGCCAGAGCAGAAGTCTCTGCATCGTGAGGAATTTGAAGGAGAAATGGTCCTCCTTGCCCCTCGGGAGCTCCTTGCTTAGGGAAATATCGGGGGTGTTGCCGGTACCCTGCCCGGGTCCACTTTGTCCAGTTGTGCGTCCAGCTCTGGGGAAGATTCCCCGGGTCAGAACCTGAGCCACCTTACTGGGGAAGCGCTGGGGGAGGAAGGCAGCCTTCAGCCAATGTCTGACCTCCATGGGGGCACAGATGGTGCCTCAAGGTCTGAGCAACACTCTGGTCCCCTTTGTGCTCCAGGGTTCTCTGTGGACTCGCCAGCTGAGAGCACACCTTACCTGGCTGTCTTCCCCTGCCGCATCCTTCTTCCGCTATTCCCCTTCTCCTGCGAAAACTCCCTCAATAACACACTCGCCCACGAGTCCCCTCTCAGGCTTGGCTCCTAAGAAACCTGACAGGAAGCTCTTCTCTTATGCGATCCAAGAAATAAACAAAGCCTTAGTGGTTATTTGGGGCATCTTCTAAGAGTTCTGGTAGTCTCACCTTCCTTCCTCATGACACATCGATAGAAGAATTTCAGGAAATTATGAGTCCTCTTGGAGAGACCTCATGTTCCCTGGCACTGACATCACCCACTGTGGTCTCTAAAGGAGGTTCACAGGAACCCATGCGTTGCCTTTGCTGCTTCCCATTCCCCTGGCAAGACCAACCTTACTGGCCTCCACCCCTCAAAAGCGCAGTTAGAGACAGGAACGTGGGCATCTGCTATTTATTTGGAGAATGATCTCTGGAATTGGGGCAAGAGAGGAAAACAAGCCACTACAAGGCTGTGTAGCTGAGGCCGCTGCTATGCAATAGGACAGGTGCTATGTGCAGGGACCTCCTGAGAAATGGACAGGTGCCATCTGGCACTGCACACTGAGGGAAGGGAGGCCGGGGCGCTTATTTTGCTGGGTCCCCTCCCACACGGGCTGCGAGTTACCTTGGGTGCGTTAACTCCCTCCCCTCTCTGAGCTTCTGCTGCATGGGGCACTGCCCTTGAGTACAAAGCACGAAGACGTGCTTAAGAGGGGATGCCGCCCATGGGTGGGGGGGTCCGAGGGCGCATGGGACTGTCCACTGCCGCTGAGGCCGGAAGCAGAATGGATGCAATGCCAGGCAGCACAGGATCTGCTGCAAGTGACCTCCTCATCATTTCAGAGCAATTAAAACCCAATTCCATCAAGGAGAATGGGATTAGAACACATTGCCTGGTTTCCCTGAAACAACATTAAGACCAGGACCCTCACACTTTATAACTACGTCATCTCAGCCACCACCAGAAGCCCAAGTCCTATGCCTGGCACTATCACAACACCTGAAACATAGGACATTCTCAATGCACAGGCGTTGAACGCACGGGAAGACAAAACAAAACAAAACATGAAACTTTAAATCAGGACATGAGGCATGGGTCAAATCACCTTTAAAAGAAA
Source organism: Propithecus coquereli (assembly GCF_000956105.1). Taxonomy (NCBI): domain Eukaryota; kingdom Metazoa; phylum Chordata; class Mammalia; order Primates; family Indriidae; genus Propithecus; species Propithecus coquereli. The sequence goes on along the minus strand of NW_012150119.1, from coordinate 1,683,519 downwards.
AGGACTGGCAGGAGAGTCAGGCTCGACGGTGCTCAGCCTGGAGCTGTAATCACAACTATGGGAAGACAGAGCTGCCCGTGAGGAGGTGTGGGTGCTGGTCAGCCTCCATGCACAGACCCCCCCAAACTGGCTGAGCCCACCCAGGTACTGTCCAGGGGAGACGGTGGGAAGTGGGCGTATCAGGATTCCAGAACATGCCCCTAGCAAAGTGCCAAACCTGTAACCTACTCCCCGCGTTCTGCTCCTGCCGTTCATGAAGCACCCTTTCGAGATGTTGGACTGCTTCTGTAGCTTGCCTGAGGGATAAATTGTCCTGGGAAGTCCAGCAATTGTCTGTTCTGCCCGACAGATATATTTCTCATCCCAAATAAATTGGCTCTCTGGTTTATACACTCAGGTCTCCCGTGAGTTTAGTCACTGTGAGTCAGCCTGCTCAGGATCGGCACTGGGGCACTTCGAGACTGAGTTTTGTTGGGGTTGGGAGACTCGTGGATGAAGTGAGTCCCCTGGTGTAGATTCCACAGCTAGCTGGCATCCTTGCAGGGGCCTCTCCTTCGGATTTCTATGTTTATTCAGTGAAAAGGTGCGAGAAGAACAGGCTAGGAGAAATCAATAATGAGTTCTCAGGCATATCCTCCCCATGGAGGATGGGAAAGGATTTATGGAAGTCAGCTCCCAGAATCTGCTGCCCCAGAGATGTGGTATAGGTTGAAAACAAAGAGATCTAGGAAGCAATTACTTATTTAAGTTACGTCTTTCCACATTAACAGGGAATTCATAGAAGAAATAGAAGAAGAGTTAGATAATTAATAAGTATGTGTTGAAGGAAGGAAGGAAATGGTATCTCATTGTTTTAATAGACATTTCTTTGATCACTGAGGCTGGATGTTTTTTCATATGTTCATTGACCAAGTATATTTGTTTCATTCTTTTAATTATATTATTTGTATGTCAATAATCTAGAAGGATATATAATAAATGGTTATCATTGAGTGGTAGGATTATTGGCATTTTTATTTGCTTTGTTGGCTAATTCACATTTTCTAATTTGTCTATAATCTATATTATTGCAATAATAAAAAGTTACTTATAATTTTGAAAATTAAAGTGACAAATATTGTAAATTTCAGAAAAAAATTCAATTAAAAATGTCAAGACTTTTTGATGTAAGAAGTATAGACACGTAGTTACAAAGTTACACATGTAAAGTTAACAAAGAACAGGATTCACTAAAGGAGGTGGAAGAATGAGCTGCTTCTAGGCATAGAAGTTGGGCTGGTTATTGTAACAGGGCCTGCACTTATCTGTGAGTGTCCTCTCCTGGTAGCTAAGGCAAAAAAGAACCACAGGAGGTGAGACTGTTTTCATTTGGCTGGAAGGGAAGGCAAATGTGGTCATTGTAGGGGCCTGTTCCTCCAGGCATGCAGACGAAACAGGATGCATTATGTATTAAGGCCAGTAGATAACGTGGTTATTCTTCATTATATAGATAATTGTCTCATTCAAGGAGGTGATTTTTGAATAGAACTTTCTTTAAAAACAAAGGCTGTAACATTAAATTGTACTTAGAAATCACTTGAGTGTTCAAATTGTAAGGGAGGGACCTTGGGAATCAAACTCATTTACCAATGAAGAAACTGAGGGTCAGAGTGGTGAAGTAAGTTGCTCAGTGGGCTGGAAAAGTGGGACTGGAATCTGAGTCTCTTGATTTCTGGCCCAATGCCCTTTGTATAACACCCCTAAAATCTCCATCCCCCATGACTCTGGCCTGTCTTCACATGCAGGGCTGGACTGGCTGTTAGCAGCCATATGTCAGTTGTGTCTGACTGTGTCTGCCACACCCTCCAGACTTGTCTTCTCTAATGCAGGAATCTCATTTATCTCCTGCACCAGCTGCATAGTGCTTTGCACACAGAAGGCACAAGGAGCAGGTTTATTGATTTGCAATCAATGAGATTATGCAGAAGATGAAAGTTATGATAATTTGGTTTTTTATAACCTAGTTTCATATAGCTTTGAAATTTTAGGTAACATTAAGGTTTGGTAATAACAAGCACAACAGTACTGACTGAACATTTATTGGGTGTTTACCAAGCACCAGGTGTGCTTCTAAGCCCTGTTCACATGTCATCTCATTATTCAGTCATGACTCCATGAGATGGGTGCTTTTCCTAGCTCCATTCAACAGACGAGAACACTGAGGCATAGTGCAGAAAAATAACTTGTTTGAGGTGACACATCTAGAAGATGGCAGGACTGGGGCCAGAAACCAGGCAGTCTGTTTTAGAGTTTAGATCCTTAGCTACCAACTGTACTGACTCTCCTACAGTAACAAGAATGATAATGCCTACCACTTGGTGAGATATTTTTACAGCCCAGGCACTGAGCTCCGTTAATTCTAACATACTGCTTGTTAGAGAGTACTATCTTCATTTGATTCAGAGACTGATGTTATTTACCAAATTCAACACAGCTGGTAAGCGGTGAAACTTGGATTGAAATCCACATCTCGTAAATGTCTGTGCTGTTTCCGCCATGTCGTAAACAGGAAGAAGACCACCACCATCGGGCACATTCTGAATCTGCCTATAACAGCCAGGTAGAACGAGGATTTTACTCACCTACCAAATAGATCCCAGGATTTGTGGCTTAAACACTACTTAGACAGTCTTGGGGTGTGGGAAAGTTTTTCTTGCTGCAGGAAAACCCCATTGTGCAACTGTGGAAATCCTTGTCCAACCCAGGAAGGCCTTGAACTGATGCAAGGATAGAGGCTAATGCGCTTCTCCTCCACCTGGGACTCACCTACCACTCAGGCACTCGATTTACTTTGTAGACAGGTGAGGACATGGTTGCTCTGAGGTGTCCTTGTGGGGCACATGGAGCACTGTGGGAACATAGACCCTTTGGAGGTGTTAGGTGTCAGGGAAGGCTCCCTGGAGAGAGCGATCTCAAGAAAGAACTAGAGTGAGCTTTGGGAAGAGGGGCAGTGAATGATGTGGCTGAGAGACGGGACACCGCAGGCTGGGACCACCAAAAGGAAGGAACAATGCCAAGTCACTGGTGTCCCTTGAGGGGCCAGCTCTGCACAAAGCTTCAGGCAGGCAGGTGTGCACTTCCCTCCTCAGTTTCCCCTTTCTGTGCCTTTTGCTCCTTATGTGTTTCCCTTCTCTCCTGTCCCCCACCTCCAGTCTGCTGCTTCCCACAAGGACCCGTGCTTCCCAAACTTCTCTTCCCCAAGTTGTAAGTGATCAACAAGACCACAAATGTTCCTCCCCGCAGGGCAAGGTGCACAGAGCACTGGAGGACCATAGAACACCAAGAATCCGAGCATCTCTCCCCATTCCCCTCTGCGACCTTAGCCTGTTTGCTCTCTTCTAGCCCAGGGTGGGACACTACCAGCAACTCCCTCCATTTCCTCTAGGGAAAGTCTAGCCTTCTGTTTCTTGCTGTTGCAGGTGTTCATTCATTTGCTCTGGCCTCTCTTAGAGGCAGCTCAGGTGACCCGAGTTTAGGGAGGGAGTTTCGGAGGGGCTGGGAGGCCGAGGGTTCCCTGGGTAGCCAGTAAACAGCTCTCCACAGTTAGTGGAAAGTGCTTGTTCTGGTCACAACACCTGGAAGGGAGGTGACCTCAAGCATTTCCTCAAGCTTTCTGAGCTCAGTTTTCTGCCCACCCTACACAGTTGTGCTGAACCTCAAATGAAATAACGGGGGTTGAAAGTGTGTCACAAACAGTGAAGCCCCACGTGTGTGCGGAGGATCGTGTCTGATGTAGTTGACTGCGGATGTGTACTTCTTGATTGAATTCCCTCAGAATGTGTTCCTTCCCCCCAGGATTGGTAATAGGCTTTGGATATGGTCTAGAAAGGACTCTCTTGCCAGTGGCTGAGCCCAGCTTGTCTGCCCGAACTACCCTGGAGAACAGGGCCTGCCAATACTTCTTTCAGCTGGAGTATCAGGAACACTACGGTGGTGTAGACACGGAGTCGGGATTCCCTCCGCCTGGTGGTCCTTTGAGAGTCCATCCGTGCTTGTGCAGCTGGACCTTCCTGGGAGGATTTAGGATGGTGTTATTATCCCACCCAGGGGGATAATAGGCAGGTGACTGCTCAGACACGTTTCTCTACATGTTTTTCTTCCTCAAGAGTGTTTCTCTGACCCCCTGTCCCAAGTATGTGCCATGTCACTCTTTCGTATCTTATTGCTTTGTGGCCCTTATCACAACTTGCATTTGTCTTGCTATGCACTTGACCATTAGCTGTCTCCTCCACCAGAAGATGCCCTCTTGGACAGAGGGGCTGTACGCGTCTTGTTCACTGCTTATATCTCTAGTACCTAAAAGAGCGCCTGGTGCACAGTAGGTAACTTCATAAATATTTGCTGGGTGAATAAAATGGAAGCCACAAGAGTGTACAGCAAGGAGGGAGGCAGAGAAAGAAAGGGCCCTCTGGGTGCTGTGTCTGTGGTCTTGTGCGTAGCGCCCACCTGTGGACACCACCTATGGAGAAATGACCAGGAGCAGTGGCAGGGGAGAAGTAGGGACGCCCATAGGTGCTGGTTCAACCATAGGTGGGCCTCAGGACTTGGCCACATGCCCCTGGGTCTTAGAGGTCCTCAGGTCTAAATCTCTTACTCTTTCTTAAAATACATGGGAAATGAGCCTCAGAGAGCTTCAGACACATGTCCACAGCCACCACTATAGTTTGAATGTTCCCCCCCAAAATTCAGGTGTTGCCAGTGTGACAGTATCAAGAGGTGGGGCCTTTATAGGTGACTAGACCATGAGGGCTCCTCCCTTGCGAATGGGACTAGGTGCCCTTAAAAGGGGCTTGGCAGAGGGAGTTTGTCCTTTTTGCCCTCTGCCTTCCACCCTGTGAGGACGCAGCCCTTACTGGACACCTGGTGCTGGTGCCTTGATCATGGACTTCCAGTATCCAGAACTGAGAAAATTAAATTTTTGTTCTTTATAGATTACCCAGACTGTTGTATTCTGTTATAGCAGCATGAATGGACTAAGCCAGTCACGCAGCAAGTATGTTTCAGAGCAAGAATTAGAATTGGACCTCAACTTCCAGCCCAGTGTTTTCTCACTGCACCTTGCTGCCTCCAAAGCCTTGGGGTAGGTAGGAAAGAATCAAGCTGCTTTAGGAGAAGGCTTGGAGAAGGTTCCTGGTTGATCCACAGGTAGTTGCCTCAACAGTAGAAACACAGGCAACAGGCCAGTGGTTAGCATTGGAATCCTTGGCCTGCCATTCCCTTTGTCCTCATGTCTCCCTTGTGTGGGAGGGGAATGTGTGTCTCAAGCTTGCAAGTGCAGACTAAATGGAATTTGAACAGATGTTTCAAAAAGAGATACACAAAGGAGGATATTATGAGATTGGAGGGAGTGCTGAAGATCGGAAATGAAAGAATCTTATTGTTTTAAAGGAGAGATGTACTTTTTAGTGAGTGGCAAGAGACACATTAGGACTGTCACGTTGAAGTTAGGGGTATTGGGGAGGGCAGGCAGATTTGCACCGCACTTGCCTGCTCCTAATGCTCTTCTCAAGTAATAATGTTGGAGAGGTGGGAAGGCCTCTTTGGGACCGTGGGAGAGCATCATTTCTCAGAGATGCAAGGAACAGGAAATGGAAGGCTACAGCTGTATAAGGGCAAGTGGAAAAGTAAGAGAATGGGTTACTTTCCCCAGAAGGCAGGAAACTTCATGCAAGAGTCACTGCAGACTGAGATATGCCCAGGTGGTTCAAGAAAGATGGAGAAAAATGCCCAGAGGCTGGGTGGAGAAGAAAGCCCTGCAGAGAAGGCAGAGATGGCAGAGTTGGCAGAGATGGCAGGTGACTGCTCAGTTCCACCTATCACCAAGACCAGGAAGCCTACTACTTGACATGGGTGGCAACATGATGTGCTGCTTGTAAGGAAAAGACAGACGTTCTGTCCTCCAGCTTGCCTGTCCAATTCACCTTACTCCAATAATAATAAGAATAGAACTCTTTATGAGATACTGGTGGGAATGATATAATTGTCTTTCTCATTTCACAGATTAGGAAAAGGAGGCTAAGACAGGCTAAGTGATTCACTGAAGATGCACAGTTGCTGGGTGGCAGGGTGAAGACTTGAACCTTCTCTCTGAACCATTACACTGCATGGCCTCAACATCCCGAGGCCGGGGATCACCTCTTCACGGGCAGGCGGCCTTGACTGTGGTCCTGGTATACTGCCTCTCTTCTCCCTTCCTGCCCATCCAGAGTCAGCATGGTGTCACCTCCAATCAACTTGCCTGCCTTATACACTTGGAGCGGGTAGGGGTGTCCCAGTTGCTGTCCCAGGTACTAAACTTTGCTTTGTAAAACTTAAGGTGCGAACGGGCATTAGAAACAAAGGTCGGATTCTAGTTTTAAGCTCGTTTATAAAAATCTCACAGTAGTTCACAGTGGCATGCTTTGTGTGGCATGGAATCACTGCTTTTTCAGGTAGCGGCTACTGCAGAAGCTCCCAGATTAATGTCCCCCCCCAACTTAGTGCTCCCTTGGAGTGAAAATGATCCCAGGAGACCAGGTGAGTGTGCCTGCCAGACAGCATCATAATAGCATGGGTCAGTACATGGCTTAACTCTGTGGAGCTCACTGCTCTCTCAGTTCTCATATGATTGATTGTAACTGATGGGTTTTGAGGGATTAGGGCAAATAAGGAAGATGTTTCTATATTCCAAAGGAGAAAAAAGATGACAACCAAAGAATTTATCCAATGCTAAACTACTTGTGTGTGGTACTCAGCATCTCTCAACTAGAACTAAAGACTTTCTGCTATTCTGTGTCATCTTTCCAAAGTTATTACAGAGAGGAATCAAGGAAGGGAAGGAAACAGAGAGAAAGAGGAAGTAAAGAAAGATGGAAAGAGGCAAAAGAAGAAGAGAGGCAGGGGGGCCAGGAAGTAAAAGGACAAGAGGTGCAGACATGGTGGGCTAAGGGAACAAGATGCTCTGATCACCTCATTGGGCATCGTCTAGAGTATGAGTTTTCGTCACCTTCCTCAATATCAACACAATCCCCTGAATATGCTTTGTTCCCCGTCTCCTATTTCAGTGGAAATCTACATCAGGAGTAATCAATTGTCATATCTTAACTGCATATTAAGAATCAAACTCTTTTCCCAGTTCTACCATCCCCCAAGCCCCACGAAGCCCTCAAGGGAACCACCATCCTTCCTGAGTTCCTCTCCAATCCAACCTCTTCCAGGAAGCTTTCCCAGGCCATCGTACGCGGAATAAGATCTCTCCAACCCTGAGTTCTCCTTTATCCTTAGAGTGCACTGTTATGCTAACACCAGTCATGGACCCTCTTGTGCTGCTATAGTGTGTGCCTGTGCCTTTATTCTCCGTTCAATCTTGCATCACCTTTGGATGGCAGAGGCTTTGTCCTATTGTTTGTGGTCTCCAGCCTCCCACAGCACTAAGCACACTGGTTCACAGAATGTAATCAATATTGTTTACATGAATAGCGTTTTTTAGTTGAAAGTACTTTTAGGATGTATCTAGGACTTGATTTTATAAAAGAGACATAGCCATAAAAGAACCCAGCTACCAAGTCTAACCCAGGGTCCAGTCTTTGTTCACTCCACTGCACTCCCATCCACTCCATGAGGCTCTGGGAAGCCCCTTGAGTTTGGAAGTCACTGACCTGGGTCTTCAAGAAGGAGAGGGCTGGTCCCCACGGCAGTGTTACCAGTGTTCTAGCCTGTATCTAAGGCGGCCAGACCAGGGAGACTTAGCGTAGGTAGGCTGTTAGGAGAGCACTGAGGGGAACCCTGGTGTGCCTACACTAAGGCATGAGTCTTGAGTCCATGTGCTACATCCTACCCCATGTCTATCTCTACGAGGTCAGCAGACAGGAAGATTTCCATTTTTAGAACGCATTCATGAACTCAAGAATGTCTAAGAAGGATGTTCCTGACAAGAACTGTTCCATAAAACTAGTGAGTGAGCCCAGAATCCTGGGAGATCCCACTTCCTAAAAGAAATAACAATTGTACAATCCTTTCTGGAAGAGAAAGGAGATAGGTAGAGTTGCCTGGACTTTCTGAACTTACTAGAACTTTTCTTGTAACAACATAAAAAGACAGTATCTGGACAATATCCGTTTTGGCTAGATATTTCAAGCCTCTGAATAATGAGGCTTTTCTAAAACATTCCAGGTTCAGATAAGTAAGGGATTTGGAAGTCCAGTCTCAGGAATCCCAGATGGGCACTGGCCAGTGAGGTCAAGGACAGCTACATGGCCATGTTAGACACCTATGAACTGAACAGCATCATAAAACCCCATGTGCTCTTTGGACTACAGGTGCTGTGTTCCCTCCCCTTGTGCATCTTTTGGCCCCTGGTAAGGGCCAGTGATAGTTCATGTCTGGGACCAGCAGCCCCTTTTCAATCCTAGCATCTCCAGGTTCTTAGAATTTGTCTCCTTCCCATGAGAAATGTGAGGGAGTGAATGTCCCTCCCATTTCCCGTCAATGTGGCATTCTCCCATCAGTGGCAGCCCTGATGTTCCAGCTTAGTAGAAGCCAGAAGGTCCCTTGATTAAGGTGTAGCCATAAATTTTCCATTCTCTCTTCTTGCAGTACACCCCTCCTTTTCTACCTGGACTGACCCATGTGATGTGAGAGACAATTTCCTTCTCTATGCCTTCAAATCTCTGGCCAAGGACCATGTCAAAACCTTGAGACGAGTCATTCCTAAGTGAGTAAGTTCCCTGGGCTTCTATGATCAGGGCAGAGAGGGCAGGGTGGGAAGGATGGTCCACCTCCTCCTCATGATGAAAGATATTTCTCAAGGTGAAATTTTGCCAAGGACTGGGGACCATGGAGCTTCCACTGATACCAAGAAACTCAGTTTGCTAATAGCTGCTTCATTTCTGTTCTGCACCTTGATATTTCATGCAGAACACTCTGGATTGCAATGATTCTCCTGCAATACCTATGAAGTCAGCTTTCCCTCGTCCTCCTAATATATGAGTACTTTCTTAACTGCCTACCTTTAACAGAGGGCCACAGGGCTCACAGATCCTTCCAAGGTCATTGAGAAGTTATTTTATCCAACCCACTGCCTTTTGGTAAAAACTCATGCATCCATCCCAGATACGTTAGCATCTCCCCTAGGTTTAAAAATTGCCAGAAGGTGATATGTTCTTTTAGTTCTGCTTTTATTACATTGTGAACATTGGTACAAGGTTAAGTACACACAGAGACAGACATCAGAAGGCTGCAGAGAACATGCACATTAACATACTTGTACACAGAGGAGGAGTACAGAGAGACTGACAGAGCATACAAATACACATACAGTAAAGACAATGGCCACAGGAGCACTGGCACATCTGGTACACATTCCTCCAGGAAACAGGGCATGGGTACAGAGAGCAGATGAAAGTGGGTAAACATCATCCATTAGAATCCAGCCGTTTGTGTTACATTTGACAACAGCGACAACATGCAAAGCCTTATTACATCTCCACGGGGCGAAAGGTCTTGGGAACCTCAGAGAGATTTTCGGAATCTTCTCTGAGGACAGGCTCTGAGGGTAGGAAAGAAGTCAGTAGTGACCACAGAGATAATGAGGGGAGGAAAACCATCTGTTAGGCTGAGAAGTGGGAACAGTAAGTGGGAGTCCGTACGGACAATGGGGCCACTTTTGTCAAGAACCTCAGTGACAGTAAGAAGATGAGACCCTTGGCCTTGCCCCAGCTCCACTCTCCAGCCCTGCTGGAAACATCCAGGGACTGGAAATGACCTAAGGGGAGCCTATTTTTGCTTTTCTTAAGTTATATTTAGCGGCTGAGTTCCCAGAGCTTGATGACAGGCAAGGACGTCACCCCTGTGTGGTGAGAACTGCCATCAAAGTCTCCGTGCTGTCAGCCTTGGGTTCTAGCCCTGGCTCTGCAATCAGCTAGCTGAGTGATCTCAGGCAAGTCACTTAACCTCTCCGGGCCTCAGTTTCTTCATCTGTAATATGAGGGCTAGAAGACCTCTAGATGACCTCTAGAACCCTTCCAGCTCTTACAGAGGGAAATTCAGGTGAGTTTTAATAGCACTTTTTTCTGAAGGAGAAATAAAACAGAAAGGAAATGATTGATCAAAGGTAATCCAGCTTCCCAACCACCCCTCTACCCACATCCCACAGTCACCCCCAGAGACCCTGCAATCCAGCAATTAGACACGTTGAGACTTGGCTCTGTGCCAAACCCATCCAGAACGGCTGCCTTCTGTTTTCTTTAGGGAAGCTTTCTGAGGATGAGGGGAAAATGAGTGCATGTGAAGGTAGACATGGCATCGTGTTTGCTTTGTGAACCCCAAGACCCAACCCGGTGCCTGGCAAACAGGAGTTGCTGTTAGTATCAACCTTCCACAACTTTACACGGCCGAGTGGTCAGACAGAGTTTCTTCTGGGTATGAGTCCCAAACATTCCAGCCTCTCTCCTTGTCCCTGAGGCCCAAGTAGAGGGATCTCAAAAAACCAAAGTGGAAAAAGGAAACAACAAAGGGATTTGGTATTAAGAAACTGTCCACTTCCTAGCAAAGCATTGGCCAGAAGACACAGTAATTCCTACACTATCTCTTTCCCATCCTTTTTTCTCCTTTTCCACCATTAGGAGAGGGAACAAGAGCCCTTTTGTCCTCATCGCCGTCTGCAGGCAAGGCACCATTGGAGCCATGCAGGGTGTGTAAGGGGAGGCTTTTTCTCTGAGTATCTGTGGGTGGCAGTGTCATCTCTCACTCCCTCTGTCTTCCCCACTGCTCAGTGCTCAAAAAGCACCACTTTGTGACCATCTGAATTCTCTTCTCTCCACGTCTTTTTTCATGTCTGGCCTCCAGCACCTACGGAATCTACTGCCTGCATGGTGTCTCCCACCCCTAGAGGTAGGGTTACACCACGCCTTGGTCTTCTCTTCTACTAAAAAGGCCTCATTAATTCTTGTAGTGGTTCTGAGCCCTTTAACTGTCTTTGCCATCTTGAAAACAGCATCTGTTTGCTTGGCTCTGTGCTTGCACTTTGGTCTATATGCTTTTAAAAATCCGCGGATTAGTCAGTAAGTACCTGGCGTCTGAAGTCAAACAGACCTGAGTCCAAGACCGCTTACAAGCATGTGGTCATGGAAAGTTGCTTCACTTCGCTGAGCTTCAGTTTCATCTGGAAAATGGGATTAACAACAGAACTACAACACAGCACTGTGAGGACTGAACGAGGGCCCGCACGCAAAGTGCTTGCCACAACGCTTGCACCTTGTATGCCTTAAAAAAAAGCAACTCTTTCTGCCTTGGCCCCTGGTTTCTTTGTAGACCCAAGTATAATCTATAACCCAGCTATAGCCAATAGAACCTTATGGGATGATGAAGATTCCAACATAGCTGCCACTGGCCACATGTAGCCATTGACTCCTTAAAATGTGGCTGGTGCAACTCAAGAAATGAATGTTTAATTTATTTCATATATTTAGATAGCCACAAGTGCCTAGTGGCTACCATATTGGCTAGTGCAGATTGCTTTCTCTATGGATATGTCTTTGCTGTGCATGAGGGTAGGGCTGGCCTTTTGAACAAACCAGGGAAAATATGGTTTAAAATGTGGCCTGGACTCTGGGTCCCCACTTGACACTACCATGGAACTTTGGGCAGGTCAGTTCACTTCGGTGCCTCAGTTTCCTCAGCTACAAAATTGGGAAATTGACCAATGTTACAAGACCCCTTCCATCCAGGGCTGCTGTGCACAGTTCTATCGTAGGTGGGCGGCCTCGGTCACAGAGGCTACAGCGTGTTGGGTGCCCTCTGAAGTTGTGCGCCACACAATCTTCCTTCCATCTCTAGCTTGACAAGGCTGCTTTTCCAAACTGCCCTTTTGATACCTCTTGTAAGTCAGGAGGTCTTCCAGGGACATAAAATGCCATCTGTGAGAAGACAAGGGAGGGAGAGCAGGAGGGGAAGGGTGCACGCCTATGGCATTGGGGCAGAGTCCTTTGCCAATACTGACTGCACCAACCTGCCCAACTGTCCCCCTTGGTCTCAGGCTCCATGGGCTGACGTTTGTAGCCATTATTTAATAGGGACTGTTGTAAGGCATTGTCCCTATTACAGCACATGAAGTCTCGGTAGCCATTAACACCTTAGCGTACATTAGCCTCTTCTAGAATGCTAACTAGCTGAGAGCTGTTCTTCTAAAGCAGAGAGATATTTGGAGCCTGTCACTGCCTGGAGAAGGGAGATACTAGGGAGGATGTGCTGGGAGAGTGAAGCAGAGGATTGTGCTTGTGTGTGTGTCTGTGTTTGTGGGGTTATGTGCAGATGTGCTTCAGAGGGGATAAAAGGTCCTGCAAGAGGGGACCATGGAGCTCCATCGCCCACTCACTAGGTGGCCCCATTCTGCCCAGTGCTAGCTCCGCATGAGGAGGGGTGAAGCTATTCTGAGACAGTAGTGCTGTCCTCTCAATGCCTGGCCCTGCCTCTCCCAATTCCGTGATGCAATAAAGTCTAGCCCTGTGAACTGCCTGCTTCGGGGTGGTCCTGGGGCTTGCATTCTCGCCCCCTTCTTTTCAGAAGAGAAGCTTCAGTGGGATAGGTGTTAATTACACATCCTTAGGAAGCCAGTTCATATGCAGCCGCTGAGGGCTGCAGGCCAGCTGTTGCCAGCCCAGCCCCTGGAGGCTCACAGGACAGCAGGATAGTGTGGCTGCGGCTTCCACCCCCTTCCTTCCTCTCTCCCTTTTAATAATAAGAAGGACAATAAAGTAGCAATAACATTTACTGAGCCAGGACTCTATGCCAGCCACTGTGCTAAGCACTTTATATCCATCACCTCACCAAACTGTCAAGTAAATCCTTTACAAATGCAGGGATTCGGGCTCAGGGAGAGGAAGTAGCTCCTACAAGGTCACACATGGCCTGTCTGTCTCCACAGTCCAAGCCCTCAGATCTCCTCCTCCCTTCTTCTCTTCTCTTTACTTCCTTCTTTATATTATTGTTATTATTATTTTATTGATATATAACCTTTGCCCATATTTTTGAGGTATGTGAAGTATTTCGATGCATGCCTACAATGTGTAATGATCGAACCAGGGCAGCTGGGACATCCCTCACCACAGACGTTTGCTCCTTCTTTCTGATGGGAATATTCCAATTCCTACTGCCTGCAATTCTAAAGTATACAACAAATTATCATCAACTACAGTCGCCCTAGTGTACTGCCGAACAGTAGATCCTATTCCTTCTGTCTAACTCTCAAAGGACCCTGTAGGAAGACAGGCTCCAGCCCTGCCCTCGGGGAGACAGACACTCACACAGTGGTCCTAACTGGGTGTGAGACAGGAGGAGATGCAGGTGTGTCCAGAGCGTTTGAGGACGGTCGGTGGGAGGGGAAGCCCTAGCTCAGGGAAGGTGGAAGACATATCGCCAGGACACACCTGCTCTGAGTCTTCCCTTGGACCTGAGCCTTAATCATGGAGGATGACACTTTCCTGTTTATCCTGAGAGTTCCGGCTTCCCCATCCTGTCCCACCTGTGGATTCTATTTGCATAGGAGGAAAACAGGAAGAGCAGGTGTAAGGAGCTTCTAGGCAAGAACTACTTGAGATTCCCCCACTTCTGGCCACAATCCCTTCTCCTCTTCCTTCCACAAATGCTGTATTTATTAAGCACTTACTGGGAACTGGAGGATGAATATATATGGAAATGAAACCCAATACCTGCTCCCAAGGTCTCACTCTCCAAGCTGGCAGCAGGTATAGCCAAGGACTTGTAATTCCGGTAAGCAAGAGAGAAACAGGCTTTAGCAGCTCGCAAGTGGAGTGCTCCGTGGGCCTGGGGAGGAGGAGGTGTCTGAGCCAGCACTGAGGGATGGGTATGGGAGCATGCTGGAAGTGAGAGAAGGCAGGGAGGAAGGCCAAAGAGGCAGAAGGGAATAGAAATAAAGATGGCTTCTGGGAGGGTCTTACAAGGGGTGAGAAGTTTCATGGGCTGGAGAGCCCAAAGTTCTGGGAGACAAGACTGGTGACAATTTGTGGCCAGCTTTGGGGTAAAGGGAAAGATTTTGGACAAATGTTTGATAAAGTATGATTGGTGCCCGAAGTGGTATTTCCCTGATGGTTTGACAACCCTTGTTGCTGTATTCAAGGCCATTAGCCCTAAGTGTGTGGGGAAGCCTTCCTCATCCTCAGTAGGTCCCAGACCCCTTGGCTGATGGACCTTCACCACGGCCATCGTCTCTTGCTTGGACGAGTGCAGTACTCTATTCAGTGGTCATCCTATTTCTACCTGGATCCTGCCACAGCCTCCTTTTCTCCTCACAGCAGCCAGAGGGATGGCTTTAACCCATAAAGCAGATCACTTCCCTCACCTCCCCCAGGTTTGATGAAAATCAAGCTACTTGAAAATGAGAGCAGAGACACCAGACTTTCTAGAAGCAATCTCAGAACATGAGACGGGCTGGTCTTCCATGACTGCAAGTCCCTCGTTCCTCATCCATTTCCTGCACCCATGACACCCTTCTCTTCTCTCCCCAGCTCAAGTCCCCTATCAGAGCTGGTCCTGAGGAGAGAGTCTGAAGGCGCCTGGCCAAGGACAGGGGCCTGGCCCTGCTAGTTTGTGGCTCAGCATCCATAGTTACGGGAGGTGGCATGCAAACTGCGTCTGGCCTGCACAGGTATTTCTTGCCTTCATTATTTTAAAAGTTAGGAAATCATATATGAAGTCTGGGTTTCTGACTTCTCTTGAAAAATGAGAAAATACAGTCATCCAGGATCCGCATCCCTACGTGGAAGTGAAAAGTTGGAAGCTCAGTAGTTGTCTGGCTCCTTCACCTGGGGGCCGCGCCTGCCAGTTTTCCACAGTGCACACCTCTCCTCGTAGGTTCCCATCCCATTCTGTGCCTGGCTCTGTAGGCATCTGCGTGTGTAACCCCTGGGCTAGGCAATTTTTAAAATCTCTTTTAGCCCATCTTGTTATTTTTGCCCTACAGTGAATCTGAATCAAGATGGTAACCTTGCAGAGCCTGCTTTGAAGTCTCCCCTATGGTGGGCTGAAGGGTGTTAAAGAAGATTGGTTGGGGGAAAACAGTGATGAGAGAATGGATGCCCTCCTCTGGACTCAGGAATCTCACCAGCTTCAGCACCCTTGGGAGGCCCAGTTGGTTCCCAGGAGATTACACTTGGAGAATCTCACCTGTAGTTGTAGGTAGACTGTGGGCACCAAGACAGCAGACATTGGATCATTTCTGGTACATAGTAGGCCACCAGTATATAGCTATGTGTTGAAAGGCTGGATGATGGGTGGATGGATGATGGGTGGATGGGTGAGTGGGGTGGCGTGGGCCAGACAAGAAAGAGGTGCTCTGGGAAAGGTCTCTGTGGGATTCTCCAGATGCAGATGGACTTAATCACTGACACTTCCTTCCCTCAGCTTCTAACTGTGTGATTTAAAAGTCTGGCCTGCAGCCAAAACAGCACAACTGTTACACATTCCATAGATCAATCAACCCCCTGATGGTTTGAAACTAAGGGGACTGAGAGAATGTGAACCCAAAACATATGAGCCAACATGCCCACTTAGTTCTCAGAAGGATGGCACGGTGGCCAGCCTGTGTCAGGAACAGCAGGAAGATGCCTAGCGTCCTTGCAGTCTGGTGGTCTTCATGTTACGCAGCCAGGCTGGGACATCCCCAGGGGCTGGCCAGGTAGACAGCTCCCCTGAGAGGAGCCCCGAGAGAAGATCCTGGACACAGGGCTCCTCTTTGCAAACTTCTGCCAACTGGCATTGGAAGGAGACAGAAGGAGGGTTCATGTGCTCAGCACATGTGAGCCAGCTGTGACCCTTGTCATGGGCCCGCCCCCTCTCTTCTCCTCCCCAGCCTCTGCCCTTCTCTGTAACCTGTCCAGAGTCCCCAGTTCTCTTGGCCTCCGTAGAGCTTATTTCTACCTTGTCCCCGTGCTGGAGGACACAGCCCAGAATGCAGCTCAACCTATGAACTCCAGAAAAGAGAGAAGGAAGGAGAGAAAAGACAGAGAAGCACTAGGTGGAGAAGGCAGCTCATCCAAAGTCACGTAGTTCCTAAGTGATGGAGCCTGGGTCTCCCTAATTCTAAGGCTGCTGCTGTGGTTAATCCACACCACAGAGTTGACGGTGGGCAAGGCGCTTTCACCCTGAGATTTGGGTTTCTCCCAGATAGAGCTCCGAGAATGTACTGGAGCAAGGTGGCCAACTTAATCCACCTTGCTCAGGCCTTTCCTGGTTTTAGCCCTGAAAGTCCCACGCCCAGGGAACCCCAGGTGACTGGGTAGACACAAAATGGTTTGTCATCTCCGCCAGGAGGTAGGTCATCCTCAGGCTCTTGGGCCTCAGTTCGGCTATACAGTGATGGGCTTGGAACAATGTCACTTCCTGGCTGCTGCTGCAGGCATTTGGATCTAACTGGCCTCGGACGAGTTCAGCCTGGGAATCCCAGGTGATTCTAATGCACGGCCAAGAAAACCACTAGCTTCATGGGAGGGACGAGCCTGACACTGTCGCCACGTTAACCCATTACCGAGGAAGCTTTGTCCACGTTCTCCAGTGACTCCCTAATTCCTACCAAAATAAGTAGAAACTCCTCAGCCCGGCATCCAAAAGCTTCCCCCTGCAATGGCTCCCACCTAATTTTCAAACCCCATCTTTCCTCAGTTCTGTTATGTTTTCACTCTCTTCCAGATAAACTCCCTGTTATTTTAGGCATTTACCCTGGAAATACTGATGCAAGAGGCCCATAGACATGGAGAAACTCCGTTTTCACAGTCCCTTTCTGAAGCTCTGTGGGTGTGCAGAGGTGGCACCTCGGGGAACAGATTCACCTTTAGGTAGTATCACAGTACCATCTATTACACCCGAGCTGACAAGTAAGCACTAACCCAGGAAACAGAGACAGGGAACGGAGGATGAGGTCTGGGCAGCAAGCCATATGGGGAAGGGGTCTGGGAGAGGCAGGGGCGAGGATGCAGAGGGGCACTTGGGCCCAAGAGGGACCTGAGGTCAGGGATTCTGTTAATAACGAAGGAGCGGGAGGGCAGCAGGGATGAGGGGCTGTGCGGGAGGGTGGGGGTGGAGAGAACAGCCCTGGGCTCCTGTCTCCATCTGGCTGTGCCTGGGATAAATCCCTCCGTCCTGCTCGGCATATGGACCCTGAGTGTGCAGGGAAGAGACAAGCCCACGGCTGAGCCACAGACTCAAATAACAATATGAATGAGGCCTGTCTTATGCTTGTACAGCCTGACTTAATTGTTATTTCTCCTAATTATCAGATATAATCACCACCTCTCCAGTGAAATAATTTTTGACTCAAATGAGAAATGAGTGTAAAAAAAGAAGTAGAAAAAAAATACAAGGGAGAACAGAATTCAGTACAGGATTTGTTTTAAAATGATTTTTGTGTGTCTGTATAGTGAAACATTTCCTTTTCCATTCCATCCATCTGGAAGGAGTCAAAAGGCCAGGGCCTTTGACCTTGTTGGCTCTCCCAGGCTGGGGGAGAAGCCCCAGGCTCTGAGGTTGGGGACACTGGGAATCTCCAAGCCTAAAATGGCTCTTCCTTTGATGCCTTTGCATAGGGGACCACTCGGGCCTGGCAACCCTGCCATGGGTCCAGAGAAGAACCACAGGAGTTTGGGAGGTGGAGAGTGTGTGTGTGTGCATGTGTGCGTGCACATGTGTGCACAAGCACATGCATGTGGTCCCAAAAGAGTAGATGTAGGAGTTGTTTTATTTCCTCCCAGGACTCATACTTGGCTGACTGGCTCAGTGGCCACTGCCATCAGGAGATGGCCCTGCTATATGGATGGGGGAGGTCCTCTGGACTCACAATCATCTTTAGCCAAAGCTTCTGGAACATTCTTTCCATCCGTGGAAAAGTTAAATACATGTTAGTATTGGGGGTATTAGGGGATGGGTCCCCACCTGTCAGAAGGCGGCTGATGGGACATGGACTGACCCCCAAGTCCCCTTCCTACTGATGCTGGGGCTCTGTGGTTGCGCTTGGTGTGACGGAGGACTGTGGGTAGGGGTGGGTAGAGGAGGGGACCCTGTGGGGAAAGTGCACTGTGAGAAATGGTGAAGAAAGACCAAGAAGAGAGGGAGGGCAAGGGGGCTTGGCACCCCAAGACTGCACTGGGGGCTGATTCAGAAGGGGGTGCCTGCAGGGCACGGGGCTTCAGGGAGGGGCTGCTCGTGCCTTGACCACCATCAGGTGACGGGACACCGACACTTGATGCACACGGTGGGGACAGAGAGAAGACAGTGTTTGGGGAGCCCTCACCCTGACCTGTGCTGGACACTGCATGCATTCATTCCCTGCGACGTCCTTATGATGTACCTGTTGTCGTTCTAATTTTATGATTGACAAAATTAATAAAATCTGGGAGCTCAGAGGGGTTGAATGACTTACTCACAATAAATACCACTGCTAATAAAGGGATGGCTGTGATGTAAACCCCTAAACCAGGCTGTCTTCTCTCAGATCACCAAGGCTCGGGTAGCTTGCTGGTCAACACAATAGGGGTTTTTATGAGTCGGTGTTAGGGTCTGTTCAACTGAATGTTGTAACTATTGCTGCAAATGAACCCAGACAGAACAGTAAGAGCCTGACCCCTTAACCTTCTGTGGCCTTTAAAACCTCACACTCAGCTTCAAGAAGAACGTGAACATCCAGGCAGGAGACCCTCTCCCCAGCCATGTCCCATCCAAGACTCTGATCACATTTATTTCTCAAAAACCATCAGCAATTTCCCTTTAAGTGCATAAAACTGGATACTAATTTTCAAGTTGGTATTTAAGTTCCTGCCCACATGGCCTTAATGAGATCTTCCAGCCCTGCCTCCCATTATTCTTCCATACTCTAATCAAACGGGACACCTCCTGGGCTATTTTTCTTGTAGCTCCATCCACTCAAAATTCTTTCCTCACCAGACCCAACTCCCCCTGGCAAAATCCCTGCCTAAGGCCAAAAGCGTTCCTGGTCCATTCTGTTGAAGTAGGCCTCTTTCTCCAGGTCACTCGGTGGGTCACAGAGCTGGGCCTGCCTCCAAGTGCCCCCCTAGCCCTGACCCCAGTCTAGTCCTCTCCCAGAGATTCTTGAAGCTGGAGACACTTCGCATCCCTAAGCAGACATTGACGCTGGGCTGAAGGGACTCTGAAGGAGCCCAGGCTACTGGAGAATCTCCCTTCTACCTTCTGTGTCAGAGAGGCTGGGGTTGGCCATGAGACCTGAGTTTGCCTCCTAGATCTGCACTTGCCCTTCTCGTCCTGGGCTGCCCAAAGTTTGCTGCACTCGTCACAAAGCCACTGGACAGTTCGTGGGTGAGGTCACTAAACTTGAAGTTCTCCAGCGGATGCACACTCCCATCCGGGCTCCTCAGCCCCACACAGATTCATCAACGAATGCCCCTCCACTCATATGCAGTCTGAAGGAGACAGGGCAGGAAGCGTCACGCAAGGCCTCTGGCATGAGTCTGACCACCAGCGGCTGGGAGCCAGGCTGCCCGCCTCCTTCCCGCGGTGCATACGGATCCGGAGTCGCCACTGGCCGAACCTCTCCAGAGTGTCGTAGCGCATGTGGGCTCGGAGACCGCTGGAGCAGAGCGTGAATAATGGGAACTGCTTCTGACTTAATTAGACTCACATTAAAATTGCACTCCCTGAAGCTTGCAGAGGTGGCGGGGAGGCCTCGCTCCTCCCCGCGCGGTGACCTGGGATGCCCTTCTCACTCCTCTCGACTCCAAACACCTCCTCTTTCATGGGCAGGCAGGGGAATCCCGTCCCCTTCCTTCGTTTCCTGACCCCAGCTGCTGTCCCCTCGTTCCTTCATCCTCCTCTTCTCTCACCCCCTCAGCACCCACTCCTGGGCCTTGTGTTGGCCCCGTTGTGATAACCCACCATCCTCCTCGCCCCTCCTCTCCCTCCACGCTCCTGGCACCCGCAGCCGTGTGACTCTGTGTGTCTGCTCCGTCTCTCTGCTAAGGCACTGCCTGGGCATCCTCGGGTCGTGTGAGACCTAGAAAGGCTGGCAGAAGAGGGGTCCACCCCGCTGGACTCTGTGTGTCCAGGCCTGAGTATTAATATTTCTGACCCCCTCTGACAAAGAAGAAACCATGGTAATGGCTGATTTGGTTTGCTGTGGCTGAGGACAGAAAAATAAAAAGCCATTAGGAGCTATGATGAAAACCCTTATTCTCTGGCTACTACTAAGCCAGGTTTCTCAGCCTGGGCACTACTGAGGTATTTGTTGTGCGTGTGTTTGGCGGGGCGGGAGCACTGTTCTGTGCATTGTAGGACATTTAGCAGCATCCTTGACTTTTGCCTACTGTATACCACCACACTGGCATCCTCCCCCAGGTTGGGCTGATCAAAAATGTCTTCAGACCTTGCCAGATGTCGTCTGAGGGGCAAAACTGTCCCAAGTTGTGAGCCACTGTTTAAGTTTAGCTTCTCATTTAGGTGTCTGTGTGCTTTAAAAGAAACATGCTGGCCTTGGTCTTCGTGTCCCGGATCTGCCACTTCCCAGAGCCTAGCCTTAGGCTCTCCCACACTTCAGCACTCTGGGTCGGTTTTTTCTTTGCACAAATGGGGCCACTGCCTACTTCATAGGATTAATGTGGAGAACAAATGAAATCCAAATATAAAGTACCACATAATATTACACAAAATACATTTAAGCACTATAATATGTTATTAGATGCAAATGAGACTAAAGCTAGATACTCGAGGGAGAGCAATGTTAAGTGATGATGGATAAGGCATGCCAGAAACTCTGTTGATTAGATTGGGAGGTTTGCAAAAAATAGTTTCAAGGGAGGAAGGGACTCAGCAGTCAGGATGGGAAAAGAAGAACATGAAAGCAGAAGAGGAAGATTTCCAGAAAAACCCTGAGAGATACTGGGGCTACGAGGCTGACCCGTTGGTCTGGGTGGTCTTCCTCCTAAACAGATGGAATGATCTGAGGAGTGGAGGAAGGCTTCCACAATCCAGGGTTAAAGAGAAAGTGTGGCAGACTGGAGTAAGGTGAAGACTGGAAGGATTTGGGACACGTCTTGGCCAGCCCAGGAAAGAGAACACCTAGACAAGGAGGATCCAGGTCAGAAGCTGGCTTCGGAGACAGGCTTGTCAAGGAGTAGTGCGAACATCTGAGTTTCGCTCCCTGGCTTCTCCTGCCCTATCCTCTGGGAACAGTACCCTGGTTTTCCTTTGGGGGAACCACACATTTCCCATTCTCTTTCCACATGGCATCAAGAGTGGACATGAGTACCACATCCTCCAGACTGCAGTGACAGTTTCAGGGATGAGCACATAATTCAAATGAGGCCATCAGAGCCAATGAGCATTAGCCCTGGGACTTCTGCTAAAATTACTGGAAAGGACACTCTTTCTGCTGAGGTTGCTATTTGGAAGGATGTAAAAGGAGCCTGAGAAGGAAGCCAACACAGAACAAAGCAGAACGAGACACAGACAGAGATAGATTAGTGATAACATAATCTGTACACCTGGATCCAGCCATACCTGAAGCTCAGTACCCCAAGCATTTATATTAAATAGTAAAATGGAGCCATAAATTCCAATTTAAAAAATTTTGCTTAGTTCAGTTTGAGTTGGTCTTCTGAAGTTGAAGGAGTCCTTAGTAATATAAGGAGGCAGTATGCTAAAGCAGCAGAAAGCCTGGCCAAGGAATCAGTAATTCGAATCTTGACTGTGGGTGGCCATCTTACCTCTCAGAGCTTCAGCTTTTACTCATCTATAGTACAAGTATGTTGAACAGCATGGTGTTGAAGGGCCCTTCATACCAATAAATGTGATGATTCTGATCACTCTTTTACAGATAATTCCTGCCTACAAATACTGAGCACCAAGACATCCTCAGGGCCAGTTACTGGACACTGTTAAGCTACTCTATGCAGCTTCTAGTTAGTTATCTGTCTGTTCAGACAGCCGAGGGCTGGCCTTGGGCACAACTGCAAAGTCAGGGAACTTTTTCTCCATTGGAAACATAACCCTCCTCCTCCGGTGTTATAATACTCTAGGTTCTTCATCCCAAACCCCACCCACCCCACCACTGCAAAAACTCATTAGATGATATCAGACTTTTGCCCATTAGTCTGAATGAGATTTGAATGAGTCTTTGTCTTTCAAAGGAACTTCAAACATTTGGTCCGGCTCCTAATAATCTTCACTGAGAGACACTTTATGGCCCTCAGGGAGCCTGGCCTAAAGGTGAGTTGTCACCAATGACATGCCATGGAGAAGGGTCACGTCCCTAAACTAGAGTCCAGGTTCTCAGAAGGGGGCAATGCAAGCTCATTTCATTCCAAGCTGGAACTTAAAAGAGACTGGCAGACCAGAGAGGATGTTTACAAAAGGGTCCTGGCATTAGCAAATTGCTAAATTGAAATGTTTCCAGTCTTAGAAAGAGTCAGGGGCATTAGTACACTCTGGCTGAGGCTAATCCTATTATTTGGCACTCTGTCAGTACGTTCTTCTGGCTCAAGCTTGATCTCAGGGGGTGGATTACTGCAGGGGGCTGCTTTTCATTCCTGCTGTCTACACTTTAATCATATTTCCTGGGTATGTGGCGGGATTAGGGCAGGACTACAGCTGGCCCTTCCCTTGCCTCCTCCCTCCTCCCAACCAAATTCCACAACATTCCTGGGGAACAATTTGTAGCTAATCGTGATAAGGTAGTGAGCAAGTTTATTTTGCAAACAACGAAAAAAAAAACAATAGAAATCTACTTTCCACCCTAACTTTCAGGCTTTAATTGGCACAGTGGGTATCACATCCTCTGGATGCCCAATGGAGGTGGAGAGAATCTTGCAGCACCCAGGACACTCATTCAGTCTCTTTGGTGCCATCAGTGCCTTGGCCCTTGGTGTGATGTGGTGACGGTGCACGTGGCCTAAGCACGCCCTGCACACGCATGGACGGGGCACGAGGCACTCCTAGTGCCTGTGTCTCCTCTGGATCGGGAGTCAGCAAACTTTTTCTGTAAAGGGCCAGAGAGTCAATATTTTGGGCTGGGTAGGCTGTGGGTTCTCTGTTGCAACTATTTAACTTTGTCATTTTGGCTCAAAAGAAGCCACGGATAACATGTAAATAAATGTCGTGCTTGTGGTCCAACAAAATATAATTTACAAAATCAGATGGCACCGATGTGGCCCGCAGGCCTCGCTGGCTGAGTCCTGGGCTAGATACCAAGTGTGCTGAGTGATTTGGTTTGCCAGTGTAAACCTAGTAATGACAGTCTGCTTGTGTCTTCTGCACATCTTTGGTGGTGGGCGTTGGATAGCTATCCTGGGGAGATCCTGGCACAGCTGGTGACAAGGGACTAGGTGAGATGGCCCCTTGAGATTCCTTCTTGTGCCCAGATGCTAGGGTTCAGGTGTCAAAAGAATGGAAAACTCTTCCTCAATGTGTCTATTTATGATGCCACCTTGGGTGGTGTCTCTACTGGTGGGGAAGGGTCCTTTAAGATAATGCGCACAGACCCCACCATAGGCTGGAGTGCCTGATGATCCATCTCACCAATGCTGCTGCTTGTGCCATTTTGTGGCGTTTATTTATTTATTCAGTTCCTTGTTCTTCTCTTTAGCAGTACTCTGCATATTTGTAGTGGAGGTGTTTCATAATTATTTGTTGACTATCTGCCAACTATGTGCCAGGCCCTGTGCTAGGCATTGTGGTTCAGAGCAAAGAGACCCAGACCCTGGTCCCAGGGAGCTCACAGTGTAGTTGACAAAAAGAAAACTAAATAATCGCAGCACAACATGTTCAGTGTTTCGACAGTGGTGAGCAAACAGTAGTGTGGAGTGACAAGCAGGTTCAGGCTCTGTGGCAGGCTGGGGGACGGGAGATCCCAAGGCCGAGTCTCTTTCTGGGACGGGATTCCAGAGTGCAGAGTGCCCCCTGGACGAAATCACCTGTCCCTTGGCAGCCACCTGAGCACGACTGAGGGCTGTTCGTCTGCGCAGAATCACAGTGTGCCCTGGTGGAGGCCCCCAAAGCACATTTGCAGAAACGAGGAGCGGCCCATTCAAGGGAAAAAGTCCCCTATTTGCTTCTTACAGCAGTTTTTGTTTATCTCATTATCTCCCAACCTGAAGAACAGGACCATCTGGCACGCGGGCATGTTAACAAGATCATAAATTAGGAGGAGAAATGCAGCCAGATTTCCATAATGGTTGCAAGACAGAAATCAACAGCACAGGGATGGAATTTGCTTGGAAGGTGGGGTGGGAGGGAAATGGAGCAAAATGAAAATGCCTCAGCACATCCAGCCTGAATGAAAAACACAAATCCAGAGTCGTTTAGGAGTTTTCTGGTTTTTTTTTAAGTGCTAGCAAAGCATCTCTCCTCCCTGTCTTTGTCACCTTCTTTCCCTCTTCCTGTCTTCTGAGTCTTGCCCTAGGAATGGGGCCAACGTGAACTCCCTTGTTCTCCTAGGTCATTATTGTATTAATAATAACCATGCAAAAACTCGTTTTGCAGAGGAAGAGGCTCACCCAGCACCCAAGGCCGCCTACTTGGACCAGGGCTCCAGGGCAACATGTAGCAACTGCTCCAGAGTGTTTCTTGGGGTTTCTAGTGTTTCCTGGGACCCCAGGTATGGCAAAGACAGCAACTGCGTAATTATGTGAGAGGGCATTGCCCACCCATCTCCTGCACGCTGGGAGTCCCCAGTACCTGGGCACACGCACCCATTAAACTGCTCTTGGCTTCTTGGCAGAGAGAAACGCCCCCGTTCCCCAGAGCGTATTCGATGCCCCGTCCATGGTGGCTGTGGGCTATTCCTTTCCTTCGCCACCCACCGCATCTCTCCATCCTGCCTCCGCCTCCTGTGAACGCTGCCTCCTTCTCTAGAGGAGCTTTCCCTTCCTCCCATCCATCCCAATAATAAAAGTCCTATATCTGCTCTAAAAACGAGGGGGGCGGGACATAATTTTGTTCCATTAATTGTACTTCTAGAAGGACATTAGGGAAAAGGGTCTGTCCTGTTTAAAAATCGGGGGGCATATTTGATAGAGAGAACTTGCAGAAACCAAATGCACGCCAATTTTGAGCTATCTGATGGGCTGAGATCCTGAGGGTGAAATAGCAAACTCTTCTTTCGATTGGAAAAGCGCCGCCATGGATCCACTTCAGTGAGCGCACGTAGCACGAGGCGCCAGTGCTGCCTGCAAACTTACCTCTCTGCTCAGAGTCTTTTCAGGGGGCAATTCATAGACAAATTTTTCAATTTCTTCCATGGTTTTTCACCTATTTAGGCTTTTAAACTTTTTAAAAAGTTGATGTTGATAATGTACAATTTTGATCCTTTCCTAGAAAATTGCTCTTTTTTTGTGGATATTAAAGAAGCCTATTTTCTATGTCTGTGGTTTCTCAGCCTATTTTGGTCCAATTTTGTGTATTCAGGTTTTTCTCTCTAGTTCTTTCTCATTAATGTGGATGCATTCTTTGTATATTTTATTTGTAGTTTGTTTAAGCCACAATTCTTGAATTGAGTAATCAATTCTGCTTTTATTTTATTAATTTCTGCTTTTATTTTTATCAATTATGCCCTCCTAATTTTTCAGGATTTATTTAATTATATCCTTCTACACTCTGAGATAAATGGGTAATTCATTTGTTTTCATTCATTTTTGTTCTGTCGATTCATGATGTTTTCTTTACAGCCTAATATATTGTCGAATTTTGTTAATATTCCATGATCACTAGAAAATGTTTTTACTTCTTTGTAGGTTAGTGATATAAATATTTAATTATCGAATAGTCAGATAGTGACAGCCTTATTTACTCTTTGAATTCTGATTATTCAAGAAATGTTTCCTTTTATTACTTTTGTTAAATTTTCAAATTCCAACTATTTTTGCTTTAAATATTTTGATGTAATGTTATTATGTGTGAGAAGAAATAAGTCTGCCAGGTGTTCACTATGGATTATAAACTTCATCAGTAAAAAAATGACTGTATCGATTAAGTGACTTATCACTTGGATTCTGTGCAACCCCTGCTTTCTTTTTATTTGCTTCACCTTGTATTTTGTTGTTGTTGTTCAGCTCTTAATTTTTATATTTTTGGAGCAATTACATTGCAGATGTATTTCATGTAGATAACATAAAGCTAAACTTTATTTCTTGAATTGTTCTGAAAGTCTGTATTTTAACATAGGAGTTAGACCCACTTATCTTTGTCTCATATCTGATTTTTGTTATGTATTATGTATTAACAAAATCTGTATTATTATTTTGTTTTTTTTTCTTTTTATGTTTCCTTGCTGTTTGTTTCTTTACTTGATAGCATTAGTTTTATAGGACCATGTTTTGTTTTGTTTTGTTTCTTCTACACTGTTATATTTAACTGAACAGTAGTTACTCTTGATTTTACAAGTATTGTTAAACCTACATACTTTTTATGATTATCAAAGTCATTAATAAATCAGAACTAATGACTGATATACATATAGCATAGAAAAGTTACTGCCTATTTCCATCTTCTCCTCTCTTCTCCCAGATTTATCTGTACAGGAATCAAATTTTTGGCCCTGTCTAGTATTTATAAATTGTAATTATCTTTGCATTGTTTACATTGTGCTTTTTTTTTTTTTTTGCTTCCGAGAATCATGGCATTTGCATTCCATTTTGTAATTGCATTGACAATTATTTAGACCTACAGTTTAAGCAGTTTCCACGTTCACCACCAGTGCCACAGTCTTCCCTGGTGAGCTTTTTGACTCATTGTGTGATTGTCAGATAAACATCTTAGCGTAGATTTTATTTGATAGCCAAAAAGCCACGTGGTATATTTTTGGAAGTTTTACATATCTGAGAAAGTTTCTATATCGCCTTGTGAAGTAAATGACATCCTGGTTGCAGGTGTGTTCTTGGATCAACACCCTTCCCTCCATCGTGTAGCTGCCATGTTCTGGAATTTACATAACATAGCAAATCTAACTTGTGTTCCTTCGTAGATAGTTTTTTTCTTTTTTAGTTCCTTGCCTTGACATTTGTCAAATTATTTCTTTATCCATGAAATTTAAAATATCACCAATATTTGTCTATGTGTTTGTTACTTTTAATAAATTGTGCCTGGGGAGCCCATTCTACCTGCCTATTCGAGTATTTCTAAATTCAGGTGATATTCCTTCTACTGCATCCTATTTTATCCTTTATATTGATCCAAGTCCTTTTTTTTTTTAAGAATGCTCTTCCTCTTATATACTTTGGTATTTACTCTCTGAGCATCGTGCTTCAAGGTCTTTCCTCTGGCCACTTCCGTCTCTCAGCCCTTTTGCCTCAGCATCCAGAGAGCGTCCCCAGCGCCCTGCACATCCCGGTTGATGTTTCCATGGATGTATTTTGCTCCTCGCCATTCCCAACAGCGTTATCTGCTCCCTATCATTCTTTCTTTAATCTACCACACCTTAAAGCATCTTCAGTTCGTCACCTTACTACTTCATGTTTCATCTCCTATTTTAAGTATATGGCCTCTTCAATTTCAATTAAAATGAATGCCATCTAATATTCATATGTTTCTAAATATTTTAAAATCATTTTTTACTCTAATACTTTGTTTGTTTGTTTGTTTTTGTTTTTGTTTTCTGAGACAGTCTCGCTCTGTCATCCTGAGTAGAGTGCCGTGGCATCATCCTAGCTCACTGCAACCTCAAACTCCTGGGCTCAAGTGATCCTCTTGTCTCGGCCTCCTGAGTAGCTGGGACCACAGGCACACACCACCACTCCTGGCTAATTTTTCTATTTTTGGTAGAGACCAGGTCTTGCCCTTACTCAGGCTGGTCTCGAACTCCTGAGCTCAGGCAGTCCTCCTGCCCCCGTCTCCCAGAGTGCTAGGATTACAGGCGCGAACCACTGCACCGGCCTATTTTCTTTTATAATTCTTGAAAGCTGTGTTTATCTTTTTATGTACTCCATCTTTTTAATAAACTTCACCTCCCCCAACTGCTTTGTTTTTAAATAAGAGGACAGCTATCTCAACTTGAAGCCCCAGAAGCAGTACCGGTAGAGTCTCCTTGGGGACCATCTCTGTTCTATCCTGGATGGTGTCCCCCACTCAGATCCTAAGTTGATGTGGGTTACACACAGCTAACTTAGTGATCGCAGAGCCCAAGGAGCATGTGGACAATTCCATCATGGGACTGTCATTGCTGTGTTCTTTCTTTCCTGCCAAGGCTTAGCTTTTTCATCTTTTCCCATAGGAAACAATGCAGGGGAGTCTAGTCCCTTTTTGGAACCCATGGGAAAACACCACCATGAGAACAATGCTCCACGGAGTCGCGGAGAACCTGATGGGTAGGAGGGGTGTCCTGTGCTTTTGGGGTAAACCTGGCCATGTCCTGCTTCTTCTGGCAGCTGTCTGGTGTGGTGGCATGTCACCTGGCTAACTCCTACTCATTCTTCAGATTTACATTTTATTCACTCATTCACTCATTCATTCAATACATGTTAATTTATGGTTCATTGAATAAATGTTTGAAAATATGTGCCCGTTTTCCCAAATTAACGTCAGACACCAAACCACAGATATATAAAGCTCAGAGAACACCAAAGAGGATAAATGCAACAAACAAACAAACACCCCTCCACGCGCACTTATAAAAACAAAACACCTAGGCATATCATTTGCAAAATATAGAAAGTTAAAGGTAAAGAAAAAATCCTGAAAGAAGCCAGGGTGGATAGGGGGACACTTACCTATATGGAAACAAACGTAAGAATTATATCAGACTTCTCTTTGGATACCATACGATCAAGAAGAGGATAGAGTAAAATATTGAAAGTATTAAGAGAATAAAACCACAAACCTAAAATCTTATACCCTGAAATACTATCCTTCAAAAGTAAAAGAGAAATAAATACTTTCTCAGAAGAACAAAAATCAAGGCAATTTGTTGCCAGTAGACTTGCCTAGTATTAAATGTTAAAAGAAGTTCTTTGGAAAGAAGGAAAATGATATATATCAGGTACTCAAACCTACATAAAGAAAGGAAGAACACTGAAGAAAGGATAAGTGGATATAATATAAAAACTTTTATTTTTCTTATTCTTACTTGGTCTAACAGATAACAGTTTTCTAAAAATAATAGTAAAACAATGTATTCAGTTATGTATGCTTACGTATATATCTTATGTGTGTATATATATGCTTATGTATACTTATATATAAGTAATATGAATGATGGCAATGTTACAAGGGATGAGAGGCAGGAATTAGTATTATTTTGTTATTATAAAGTACTCACACTACTTGTGAAGTGGTATAATAACAGTGCTTATTGAAAAGTGGACATGGATCACTTGTAAGTATATATTGCAAACTCTAGGGCAACCACTAAAAGAAGTAAAAAAAAATAGTATAACCGATATGCAAAGAAAGTAGAGAAAATGGAATCATATAAAATGTTCAATTAAAAACACATAAAGCAGAAAAGAGGTTCAAGATAAAAACAGAAACGAAGAATGAGGACAACACATAGAAAACAGTAACAAATATGGTAGATATTAATACAACTATATCAATAATTGCTTTGCACATCAATGATCTAAATACACCAATTAAAAGGCAGAGATAGAGTGAATCTAAAAATAAGATCCAGCTATATGTTGTCTACAAGAAACTCACTTTAAATATACAGACACATATAGTTAGAGAAAGATAAGCCATGTTAATACTAATGAAAAGAACATGAGAGTAGCTATATTAATTTCAGACAGAGAAGACTTTAAAGCAAGGAAAGTTATCAGAAATAAAGAAGGGCATTATATAAAAACCAATTCTTTGGATCAATTCTTAAAGAAAACACAACAATTCTTCATGTGTATGTGCCTAACTACAAAGGACCAAACTATGTGAGGCAAAAAATTACAGAACTGCAAGCAGAAATATTAATAGATGAATCCACTATTACAGTCAGAGACCTTAACATCCCTCTATCAGAAATGGACAGATCCAACGGGCAGAAAATCAGTAAGGACATAGTTGAACTCAACAAGTCTATCAATTAAGTATATGTAATTGACATCTATAGACTACTTCATCCAACAACAGAAGAATACACATTTTTCTGAAGTTCACATGGAATATTCACCAAGCTAGATTACATTCTGGGCCATAGAACACACCTTAACACATTTAAAAGTATCAAAGTCATAAAATGTCTACTTTCAGATCATAATGGAAGTAAATTCAAATCAGTAACAGAAAGATAACTGAAAAATCCCAAAATACATGGACATTAAACAACACATTTCTAAGTAACACATAGGTCAAAGAACAAATCGCAAAAGAAATTTTAAAGTACATTTTGAACCAAATGAAAATGAAAATACACCTTATCAAAATTTGTGGGATGCAGTAAAAGCAGTGATTAGAGGGAAATTTATAGCATTGAATGTATGTATTAGAAAACAATAAAGATTTAGAATAATCTAAGTTTCTACTTTAGGAAACCAGGAAAATAAAAGGACATTAAATCCAAAGCAAATAAAAGAAAAGAAGTAATAAAAACTAGAGCAGAAATAATTAAAATTGAAAACAAACCAATAGAGAATATCAACTAAACTAAAAGCTTGTTCTTCAAAAAGATTAATAAAGTGAATTAACCTCTAGCCAGATCAACCAAGAAAAAAAATAGAGAGGACAAAAACTACTAATATCAGAAATGAAAGAAGGACATCACTACAGATCCCATGGACATTAAAAGGATAATAAGGTGTATTATGAACAACTCTTCACTCACAAATTTGATAATCTAGATGAAATGAACCAATTCCTTGGAAGACACAATCTGCCAAATTCATACAAGAAGAAATGGACAATATGAATAGGCCAATAGCTATTAAAAAATAAATCAATAATTAATAACTTTCCATAGCAGAAATTGCTAGGGCAGATGGGGTACTCATGAATTCTACCAAACATTTAAGGAAGAAAATATACCAATTCTGTACAATCCCATTCTAAGAATAAAAGCGGAAGGAATATTCTTAACTCATTCTGTGAAGCCAGTATTACCCTAATACTCTAAAACCCTTAAACCAGACAAAGACTTTACAAGAAAACTATAGACCAATATCTCTAATGAAGATAGATGCAAAAATTTTGAACAAAATATTAGCAAATCAAATCCAATAATGTATAAAATGAATTATACACCATGACCAAGTGGGATTTATCCCACGTATAAAAGGCTGGTTCAACATTCAAAAATCAATTACTGTAATTCATCATATCAACAGGCTAAAAAAGAAAAATCACATGGTGATATCAATAGATAAGTCAAAAAGCATTTGACAAAATCCAGTATTCATTCATGATAAAAACTCTCAGTAAACAGAGGGAACCTTCTTAACTTGATAAACAGTATCTACAAAAAACCTACAGCTAACATTATACTTAATGGTAAAAAACTCAAAGCCTTTCCGTAAGATCAGGAGCAAGGCAAAGCATGTCTCCTCTCACCAGTCCTTTTCAACATATAAAAAGATGCTCCGCATCATATGTCATCAGAGAAATGAAAATTAAGACAACAATGAAATACCGTTACACATCTAATAGAATGGCCAAAATCTAAAACACTGACAACACCAACTGCTAGAAAAGGTGTGGAGCAACAGAAACTCTCATTCTTTGCTGATGGCAATGCAAAATGTTACCTCCACTTTGGAGGACAATTTGGTGGTTTCTCACAGAACTTAACATACTCTTACCATATGATCCAACAATGGCACTCCTTGGTATTTCCCCAAAGGCATTAAAAACTTACGTCTACACACACATAAAAACTCACACATGATGTTTATTGCAGCATTATTCATAATTGTCAAAACTTGGAAGCACTCAAGAAGTCCTTTAGTAGGTGAATGGACAAATAAACTGTGGCACATCCAGACAATAGAATATTATTCAGTGCTAAAAAGAAATGAGCAATTAAACCATGAAAAGACATAGTGGAAACTTATATGCATATTATCAAGTGAAAGAAATCCATTTAAAAAGCCTGCATATTATATTATTCCAACTATAAGACATTCTGGAAGAGGCAAAACTATGGAGACAGTAAAACTATCAGTCGGTGGGAGATGGATGAATATATGGAACATTGAATGTATATGGGCATTGAAAATACTCTGTTTTATACTACAATGATGGATACACATCATTATGCATTTGTCCAAACTCATAGAACACAGACACCAAGAGTGAACTCTAACATAAACTATGGACTCTGGGTGATAGTGATGTATTAACGGAAGTGTATTAATTGTAACAATGTTCCATTCTGATGGGAGATATTGATAACGAAGGAGGCTATGCGTGTGTGGGAGTAGGGAGTATCTGGGAAATCTTTGTACTTTACTCTTAATTTTGCTGTGAACCTAAAGTTGTTCTAATTTTTTTAAAGAGTATGTGCCAGGCACTGTGCTACTTACAAGGTCCCCTCACTCCACTTTCATTCCAGTGGTTCAAACAGACTCAAGAGCCCCAGTGTAGAGACATATAGAAAAGGAGTACACAACCAACCAACAAGTTGATTACAGGCTATGGCAGATGCTATGGAAGACAGGCTAAGGGTCATAGGCCATTACTGTAGATTGAGAGGTAGCAAAGGCTTCCTCTGAGCAGATGCCATTTGAGTGGAATGGAAGATGAGAGGGAGCTGAGTGTGTCAGAGAACAGAAGGGACACCAGCACGCTGGAGCAGAGTGAGTGCACTGATGCCTTCCGTCAGCTCTCCACATCCACTCTCACCTTCTCTACTCTGCACACCTTGCGCTCCCTGGTGCTCTGGTTTCCAGCTGAGCTCAGTCAACAGGGGGCACGGGCAGCAGACTGGAACAAGCCTGACAAGGAAGTCAGGCAGAGGAAGCACTCCTCCAGCCCCTGTCCACCTGGTCACTCCTGTGGTGGCCTTTCTCTGCCTTCTCCAGGTCCTGGGACCCAGCCCTCCCTTTCCCTTCAGGCCTAGAGAATGCGACAACCCCCTACCACTGTCAGCCCCCAGGGACGGCACCAACCCTTGTTAGTCCCTCTAACTTACGCTCACCCTTCCCTCAAGTGCCATAACTTCTGGCCAGGACAGAGTGCTGTGGGATGAGGCTGCACGTCTGTCAGGGCTAAATGAAATGACTACTCTCTGCCCACCCCACCCTCGGATGCTGTTATGACTTCAGTGCTCACTGTATCGAATTACTGTCTCCTTCGTGTCTGTCTTGTTGTCCATTTTAACCACGTTTCACCTGCGGTTGGCGGAGCCTGAGTAGGGGACGCCCACCCATCTGGAAGGCTGGGACCTGGCTGATCCTAAGGAGGGTGTGTCATCATCCTTGTGAAAGAGAATCAAAATCGATGGAGTCTGGGGTGTCCTTGAGGTCCCCTTGCATAGGATGCTCTTCCTAAGCAAGGGAAGGCTGAAGAACATGAGCAGTTCTCTGCGTGTCCAGGCGACTGACATCTGTAAGGAATGCTCCCCTGGGATGCGCCAGCCTCCTTCCAGCTGTGTGCGTAACTGGCCATTTGGAATTCGGAAGCTCAGAGGAGAAACCTGCAGAGGTGCTCTGAGCTAGCCCAGCAGCGTGAACAGTGCTGAGACCGTCGGAGCCTTGATGGTCCCAGGAGGAGTGTATCAGTCTGCTCAGCTCTCCTAACAAACTACCACAGACAGGGTGGCTTAGGGAAAGGAGATTTATTCTCTCACAGTTCTGGAGGCTAGAAGTCAAAGACCAAGGTGCCATCAGCATTGCTTTCTGGTGAGGTTTCTCTTGGGTTGCAAATGGCACCTTCTTACTGTGTCCTCACATGGCCTTTCTTCCGTGTGTGCACAGAGAGAGACAGTGCTCTGGTGTCTCTCCCTCTTCTTATATGGACACCAGTTTTATATGATCTTATTTAACCTTTATTATTTTTTATTTTTTATTTTTTTGAGACAGAGTCTCACTGTGTTGCCCGGGCTAGAGTGCCATGGCGTCATCCTAGCTCACAGCAACCTCAAACTCCTGGGCTCAAGCCATCCTCCTGCCTCAGCCTCTCGAGTAGCTGGGACTACAGGCATGCGCCACCATGCCCGGCTAATTTTTTCTATGCATTTTTAGTTGTCCAATTAATTTCTTTCTAATTTTAGTAGAGACAGGGTCTCACTCTTGCTCAGGCTGGTTTCGAACTCCTGAGCTCAAACAATCCGCCCTCCTCGGCCTCCCAGAGAGCTAGGATTACAGATGTGAGCCACCACGCCCGGCCCCTTTATTATTTCTTTAAAGGTCCTATTTCCAAATATATTGGGGGTAAGTGCTTCAACATAAGAGTTTGGAGAGGACACAATTCAGTGTATCACAGTCAGGAAATTCAGAGTTGGAAGGTGCACTGCTGAGGCCAGGCGGGAGACCAGAGAAGAGAAGACTGCTTCCAGTGAGGCATTTCAGCCTGGAGCTGGAGCTCTGCTGGGCATTGCGGTGAAGCAGGGAGAAAGAGGAAAGGCCACCACTCGAGAGAGGGGGCCAAGATGGAGGAGATTCTGAGGATGCTTTCTCAGAGGCCCATTTAGGTCAAGCGGAGCTTGCCCACGGGATAGCAGGAAACCCTCAACTCCTGCTGTTTTCCTCCTCGGGTGGGTGTATCAGTTTCCTGTTGCTGCTGTAACAAATCACCCCAAACTCAGTGGCTTAAAACAACATAATCGTATAATACCACTTTACAGTTCTGGAGGTCAGAAGTCTGAAATGGATCTCATCATTTCAGTAAAATCACGGTGTCACCAGGACTGTGTTCCTGCTGGAGGCCCCAGGGGAAAATCCATCCCCTTCTCTAGAGGCTGCCCGTGTTGCTGGCTCTTGGCCATTTCCTCCATCTTCAAAGCCGCAACGTAGCACCTTCCAGTTCCTCTCTCTGACTGACAGTCTCCTCCCTCCCTGTTTTAAGGACACTTGTGAGTACATGGAGCCCCCCAGATAATCCAGGGTCATCTTCCAATCTTGTGTCCCCTCTGCCACTTGATGTACCATAGTCACAGGTTCTGGGGATTAGGACACAGACACCTTCATGGCCATTGTTTTGCCTACCAGAGGGGGCTCATTCTGCTCGTGCCAGATGCTCTCTTCTGTCCTTGGAAAGACACTGGGGCCCAAAGGGTTATCTTCAGAGGAAGTGGTGGAAGCTGTAGAATCCAGGATCATCCAGAGGAGGATGGAGCTGCCCCTTCTCCTTGTAAAAGAAACAATGGGCTTTGTTTGAACTTTTCTCTCTAGCCTCTGTGCTGACAAATCCAGACACTGTCCTGTGATTCCTCCAGGAACAACCCTGGTATACCAGGACCCACTTTCTCCTAAGATTAGCATTTGGATGAAAACCAGCCTCCAGCCCTCCCGAGTCCTCACTGCACTGACAGAATCAGGCACAGTAACCCGCTTTTGTACAAGTTCTGGCATGCAGGCTGTGCCCAGGAGGATGCCCCTGGCTGATCCTGTCCTTACTTATTTACAAAATATGGGCCTTGTCTGTGCACAAACTGTCTCTTTGTAACCCACTAAGATACCCGGAGTGGACAGAAGCTACAGTTGTACCCTAACTTAAGGATAGGAGAGAGAATCTGTGGACCCCAGCTGGGCAGTGTTGCAGGAAAGCAAGGAGCATCGGAGAATGATTTTCAAGAAGAAAGCTGGCCTGAGGGGTGGGCTGGGGGGCAGGAGGAAAGGGCAGTGAGTGGCAATGGATGGAAACAGACCGGAGGGAAATGGAATGAATACACTCATCTCCCTGAAGTTGTTGGATTAGGAAAATTAAAAATATAAATTAAATAATGCATCTGTTCTCTGAGGTCCCTTCCAGCTTTGAAATTTTTATGCTTCCATAAGCTTTTGGGGAAAAAAATAAACCAACCACTAATATCAAGGAGATTTTGAAAGCTTTAAGGGTTTTAGAAGCTGTATCTATCAAGAACAAGGATGTTTGCTGTGCACGTGGGCAGGCCTGGAGGGAAAAGTGAGCACTTGGTTCACCATTATCTGAACGGAGGCTCACCCAACGCAAGCCCTGCTTTCAGGCATTATCCTGGATCTATTCCTCCACGCTAAGCTTTGGAACAGGGTTATTGTTTTCCTCTTACATCAGGACATACAAGGAGAAGCCCTTTAATCCATTCTGTACTCTCACTCCCCAAAGAGGTAAGAACCCGTTAAGAGGAAGGGCAAGTTCTCTCTTTCCTGAGAGAATTCTGATGAGGGCTGGTCCTGCGGCTCTGAAGTGCACTGGATTTGGGTGTCACAGCCAGGTGATGGGTCCCTCTCTTGTCCCACCTTCCTCTAGCTTTCCTTCATTTGTGCAGGAACAAAGTCATCCTGACATGCCTTTTTGCCATCTAAGAAATAACAGAAGGGATTGAGGAGAATATGATGTACACTACGTCATGCTGACATGGTAGGACTATTGTCATCCTATCGTCAAAGTGACAGAAATTAGATGTGAGCTTTAAAATCTGTGCATTGAAGGTGGTGGTGGTGGTTTATCCTTGAAGTTAAACATGAACTATCTCTCATATGGGGACCAGTGTGAGTTTGTTCATTATTATAGCCCTGTGGCCAAGAGCAGTACCTGGACATAGCAGATGCTCATGAAATAGTCACTGAGTTTATGGGTGCATGAATACTTAGAAGAGAAATAAATCCTCAAACCCATAGCAACTAACTCTGGACAGTTTGTGAATGAATACATCTTGGTGATGTTCCCCATAAGATCATTGACAGGAGTGGGAGGGACATTCCACGTTAAAGAAAAATCTATAATTTCACAGCTTCTGGTGTGTCCTTGTAGCTACAAGAGGGAAGACCTAGAGCCAGGGCCCTTGGTTTAGCAGGCATTTAATGATATTTGGGACATGAAAATAGTAGCTCTAGGTGGGAGAGATGGCCATGGGGAGACAGTGACCCTAATCTGCATAAAAGAGTCTTAAGCAAGCGGAAAGCAGAAGCATCAAGCCGGGCTGCAGGAGGCAGCCTCTGAAGGAAACAAGTGCTATGGGAAAGGCCCCATGGGAGCCAATGACCAATGCGTTTCTGGGATCGATGTTGTCTGACATCAATTTAGAAAGTGTTTCCTACTCTCTGCTTTAGTAGAATAAAATCCCAAGTTTTCAGAAAATGTGCTTATAAAATCTTATGTAGGTGGATCTTTGGAGGGTGGATGATGTCTGGGATGGGTGGTCTAGAGAAGGAGGACATCTGACCTGGCATCAAAGACAGATTATAGACAGTCACATGGAGGCTTCAACTCTAGGGAGACTCAGGGATGCAATGGGGCAGGCTAAAGAATGGCCCCCAGGGATGTCCCTGAAGCGTGTGAATATGTTGCCTTACATGGCAAAAGGGACTTTGCAAGTGTGAGTAAGTTAAGGATCTTGAGATGGCAAGATGACTATATGGGTGGCCACTGTAACTACAGGGTCCTCATACGAGGGAAGCAGGAAGATCAGAGTCAGAGATGCGACCATGGCGGAAGCAGAGGTTGGAGCAATGCGGCCACAAGCCAAGGAATGCTTGTGGCCTCCAGAAATTGGAAAAGGCCAGGAAACAGATGTTCCCCTAGAGCCTCCAAAAAGAACACGGCCCTACTGACACCTTGATTTTAGCCCAAATGGATTTGAGACCCATTTTGGACTTCTGATCTCTAGAACTGTAAGACAATACATTTGTGGCAATTTGTTACAGCTCCAGCGGGAAACTAATACAATACTTGTCCCCAGACAACCAGGAAAAACCCAGCCCTTTAGAGGAGAGAGGCAGACAGCAAAGTCCAGATGAGTATGTGGGTGGGAGGTGGTGACTGTTGACCCTTGAACATTCTGGTTCAGTAGCAGGTAGGGACGGGTAGTTCCGTGTGGCTTCCTTTTCCCCATCTTAATTCTGTGCATTGGAGACCCACGAAAAAGCCAGGGCGTGGGGGCTGGAGGAGAAGGGAACCACCCCTCGCAAACATACAGTGCCTTGTCCTCTCCTTCAGCCACCCTCCACCAAGATCCCAGGTATGACAGGGCACATGGGCAGGACCAGTGATCAGGCTGCTAAGCACAAAGACAGGTCCTCAAATTGCAGAGCTGGTGGGACCCTCACCCAGGTGTTCCATTCCAGAGATGAAGAACTGAGGTTCTGGTAAATAACTTTTCCAGGGATGAAGAGTTAGCACGAGGCAGAAGTGGAATGAGAACCTCAGACTGCCGATTTTCTTTCTAGAGAATCCCTGCCCTTCCCCCATACCTGTGCCCGTGCCCCTCTACTGGGGGCTGAGCAGGCTGAGGGGTGTGTTTCAGGAAGCCCTCTCCGATCACATCTCCTCCACATGGTGGAGAAAGCCCATCAACTAGCTACTAATTTGGGGAAATCAAGAAAATTAAGTGTGGCTGTAAGTCATGCTCTTAACTTAGTGCAATGTTTTAAAGTATATATTAAGTGCAGGGTACAGTTGATAGTAAAAAATGCTTTATGTGGCCTGGTTCCCATCCTCCAGGACTTGATAATGTAATGAGGACTTAAGCCAAATATATGTAAACAGTAGCAATACAGGCTGAATACGAGAGGCAGAATGAATATTAAAATAATTTAAAAGAGACACAATTGTGAGAACCAAGGCTTCCCAGAGTGGTGGCCTTTGTGGTAAGTTCCGAAAGCCTTGTAGCATTCGGTCAGCTGGAGATGGGAACACAGAGGGGGCAGAGAGAGCAAAGGCAGGAGCAGGAAAGGACATGGCATGCTGGGAGGAGGGGGAGTGGATTGTTGGGCCAGATCCTTTGGGACGTGCAGCTGGAACAGTCAGTTGAGGCCAAGTGGTGGAAGACTTTGAGGTGCTGGTCTGAGGAGTTTACTCTTTTGGTAAGTAATGGAGAGCAACTGAACATATATGAGAAAGGCAGAAATGCAATCAGGGAGGCAGTTTTCTGCACAGCATGAAGCTGGTGCTTATAAAAGGGGGTTTCTTGTGGCTTGGTTATTTTCTTTGCCTGGGAGCACAATGCCTTCCTTCACTGTGGGGCTTGGAGCTTTCTCAGCTCCCTTTTCCGGGAAACACGACCTATTCATTTCAGGGAAGTCAGAATGACACAGACAGGGGCCCGTGTGCACAGATATGTCACCAGGCAGAGGTGGCCAGTTTTACCTCGCGCCACACCTTCCCTAAGGCGACAAGACTTGAGGATCACTCGGGCAAGATGGAAAATGGAGCCTTGATATAGTTGGGATATGTGTCCCCTCCAAATCTCATGCTGAAGTTTGACCCCCAGTGTTGGAGGTGGGGCCCTGTGGGAGGTGTTTGGGTCATGGGCGTGGATCCCTCCTGAATGGCTCGGTGCCCTCCTGATAATAATGAGTGAGTTCTCCCTCTATTGCTCTGTGAGTTCGCATGGCAGCTGGCTGTTTAAAAGAACGTGGCAGCTCTCCCCACTCTCTCTTGCTCCCTCCCTTGCCATGTGACACGTCTGCTCCCCCTTTCCCTTCTGCCATGATTGGAAGCTCCCTGAGTTCCTCGCCAGAAGGAGATGTTGGCTCCATGTTTCTTGTACAAACTGCAGAACTGTGAGCCAAATAAACCTCCTTTCTTTGTAAATTACCCAGCCTCAGTTATCTTTATAGCAATGCAAATGGACTAAGACAAGCCTCCTGCCTCCAGCCCCCACAATCTATAAGAATCATGTTCTTCCACTGGGTGATGGGGCTAGGGCCCAGGTGGGCAGGAGGATTGAGCCAATTTTATGATGCTAACAATTATAGTTAATCCAAAGAGGAGGGGAAAAAATCTATCCGTCATCTGGTTTATGGTGTATTGTAAATTTAGGCAAAATCTTCCGCACAATCTAGAATTCAACACCCCCTTTTCAAATACGGATAGGTGCTTAGCATTTATTTACAAAATACATAAGCAGAAGATTTTTCACATCGCCTCACACTTGGGATACATGAGGATTACAACCTAAATGTCCATAAATAGAGGACTGGCTAAATATAAGTGATGGCACATTTGTACCGTGAAGCACTACGTAGCTGTTCAAACAAGAACACAATAGCTCTGAATAAGCTGACCGGAACATTCTCCTTGACACATTGCCAAGTAAAATAAGCAAGGTCCAGACCAATATGGATAGCATGAGCTTGCTTTTATATAGAAAGATATGTGTGTGTACAGACAGGTATGTAATAAAGCATGGCAACATGTTGGAAAAGATTCTGTTAAAAGCGCTTAAATAATGAGGGTGGGATTGGAGGAGAAGAGGCTGTAATTTCCACTTTTTCTTTAATCGTTTTAAATGGTAGGATTTGAGCCAACTTTTATTTTCTTTTTGTTCTTCAGTCTTTTCTAAAAAAATAAAATAAAAACCTTTTAAAAGATTCATAAAGGGTTTTCACTGTTTAAAGGAGCGGTGAATCATTTAGTAAAGTGAAGAATAATAACAGCTATTATTTGTTGAGTGCTTGCTATATGCCAAACCTGTGTCAAGAGCTTTACAAACATCATCTCGTTGATCCAATCCCCTTTTGAAGTAGACACCATTATCATCCCCACTTCAGGGCTGAGGAAACAAGCTCACCGAGGTTAAATAGCTTGCTGAAGATTCCAAGTTTCCATCTGCAATCTGGTGGCTCTGGAGGCTACTCTTCCCTGGTAAACTGTCCCTGGACAATCCCTTGAAGAAGTGAATAATTCTGCATTCTACATCTAGGTTTTTCATAAAGCAGATTCTTAAATCATGGGTCTGTGATGCAGTGATTCCTGGTAATCAGCCTCATAAGGGCAAAATCTGAATTTGTGCTCTTCTTCACTTGTCAGCCTACCCCAGTGGATAACACATTGATTAATAAAAAAAAATTTATTTAAATCCCTCTATATACTCTCCTGCTGATGTTTCACCAAAAGCTAAAATCTTGGTTGCATGAATTATAATGAGATTTTACAAATGGGAAAAGTGAATGACCTAAAGTCAAAGACTGGTTAATCCTTCCTTCCTCTTTTCTTTCTTTCTTTCCATTCATTTTTCTTTCCATCCATCCCGTCTTCTATCCATGCATCCTTCCATCTTTCCATCTTTTTTTTTTTTTTTAGACAGGGTCTTGCTCTGTTGCCCAGGCTAGAGTGCAGTGGCATCATCACAGCTCACTGCAACCTCAAACTCCTGGACTCAAGTGATCCTCCCATCTCAGCCTCCCGAGTAGCTGGGACTACAGGTGTGTGCCACCACACCTGGCTAATTTTTCTATTTTTTGTAGAGATGGGGACTCACTCTTGCTCAGGCTGGTCTCAAACTCCTGGCCTCAAGCAATCCTCCAGCCTCGGCCTCCCAAAATGTTGGGATTACAGGCATGAGCCACTGTGATGCCTGACCTTCCATCTTTCTGTTCATCTTTCCGCCTATCCACCAATTTAGGGAATATTTATTAAGTGCCTGCAAGGGAATTAGTTAGGAACTTTGAAGAATACTAAACGGTATCAGACAATTCTCAAGGAACTCACAGATGAACCCTCTGTCATTATGATGCGCTTCCTGGGCTGGATCACTTGAAAATTCACTGTTATGAAGGGGAGGAAGCCAATGCCCATCCCATTCCTTGGGAAGACTGAGCACAGGAGCCTCTTCACAGATCCTCTGAGACGTGGGCCTGCCATGTCTGGTGAGTTGACAGCCCATGTACCTGGTGGGGATGGGGGAAGGCATGCTTGGGAAGCCTGTGCCAAGCAGAGAGCATCTCAGGAATGGGGACATGTTGGCTTCTGCCTTTGTTAGGGAGAGACCCAGGCTTTAATAAACCTTGGGAGAAGCTTGTGTTGTTCAGCTGGAAGGCTGCCATCTTTTAATCATGGTGCGACTGTGTTTTTGTGGAAGACCTGAGCCAAGAGGACTGACAAGGTTACGGATGGGGACTGAAGTGGGGATAGGGTCGGGGCTGGGTGGTGGGGAACAGTGGCCGAGAGGCTCTCTCCAATAAGGTCTCGACTCTTATCAGTGAGTTCCTACAGGCCAGTGCCTGAAGATCAAGTTGGAAGAACAATAGTGTTAACTGGTGGCTTGAGAAGGGGTCACATCTCCTGCCTCTTCCACCCTCTGGAGCTGCGGCATCCTCAGGCACGGGTGCTATTTCAAGCTTTGCCAATCTCTAGTAAAGGGCAACTGTGATAGCAAGGAGAAAGTGTGGAGTCTGGCATCAAAGATCTGAGTTCGAACCCTGCCTCCACCACTTCATGACCTCATCATCATAGACGTGCATACGACTTAACCTCTCTAAGCCTCTGCTTTCCTATGTGCAAAGTGGGTAGTCATGGGGATGTAGGGATAAAATCAAGGGGCAGCACCTGGATGGGGGCTTTGTATTATATTGGTGCACTTTTAAAATTTTTGTTTGCTGTTGAATGGGGCCTTCTCCCAGTCCCCATCTGTTCCTCCTAGACTGCCCCTTGCCCAGAAGCTGCAGGTCATGCCCCGATTCAAAAGACGGGCAAATCAGAGAACGCTCATGCCACTGGCAGGCATATCCTTCCTAGATGAATTTTCACATGCTCTTCTCAGATCCTGTGCTCAGACCTCTTCTTCTAGAGCAGAGGCTCTCAGGCAGGAGCAATTTTATCCTTAGGGGACATTTGCAGTGTCTGGAGGCATCATGCTTGTCGTAACTGGGGGAGATGATACTACTGGCCTCTAGTGGGTGAGGACCATGGATGCCCATCCTACAGTGCACAGGACAGCCCCACAACAAAGACTTATTCCCCCAAAATGTGAACAGTTGAGAAACCCTACTCTCGAGTCAAGACTGAGAACACTGATGCCCAGGTAGAAAGAATGTGACACGTTAAAGCCAAACCAAGTGCAGAGATTGTCAGCACCCCTTCCGAGATCTGGGTTCGGAGGAAGCATTACTAATAATGATGATGATGATAATGATAATGGTAAAATGGCAATTTACTCCCAATCTTGTTCTTTACCCAGTCTTCTAAATCTCAGAAATGGTACTGCCAACCAACCAGTATCCAAAGCCAGAAGCCTGAAATTAGCCTTGATTCTTCTTCCCCTCCTTCCCCTCCTCCCAGATCCTCCTCCAAGATCCAACGGAGTAGGATCCAATCCGTTAGGAGGGGAGTGGCTCTGTCACTCCAGAGTAGCCCTGAATGCACTGCTGCCCACGGCACCGCTGTCTCTCTCGTTTACACCATTGCAACAGCCTCCTAGTGGACTGCTCTGTTTTCCCTGCCTCCCTTAAATTCAGTCTCCACGGAGCTGCCAAATGGATCTTTTAAAAACATTAATCACATTAAGCCCCTGCTTCAAACCCTCCCACTGTCCTTGGAATAAAATCCAAATTCCCTGATGTTCCTTGGAGTTCAGTTCCTAGAAAAAAAGTCATGCCCGTCCCTCCTTGTGGCTTTTGTGCATCTTGTTCCACCTGTGCAGAGAGCTTTCTCTGCTTCGTCACAGGCTGGCTTCCTCCTAGCTTCCAGATCTCCCTCTCCCTCCCCTTGGAGAGGCCAAACCTGATGATAGGTCCACCCTGTTATTCTCCTCCACGCATGCCCCTCAATCCTGTCACTGCAAACGCATGCTGTGTAATCCACTAAACCAATTATTTTGTTTACTTATCATCTATCTCCCTCTACTAAATGAGGGCGTGGCCCATGTTCCTGGCTCGTCCTAGCATCCCCAGGACCTAGCACAATGCTTAGCTCTAGCGGGTGTTCCGCCAATGCTCCTCAAATGAATGAGCTGGCTCTTAAAATTACATAGGATGTGTTGTAGTTGACAAAACACTGTCAGCCCTGTTTATTATCTCTGGAAGGAAGGAAGCTCTCCTCAAGGGTTGCCTAACCATCCACAGTGACGTTGGCGGTTGCCACAGGGTAGATCCTGGTACTGAAACAGCACTCCCACTGCACCCTGGGCTCAGCATGGAGGACGTTCAGCCACTGCCTGGTCCGTTCCCAGTGGCCACACACACTTGGTAGACGGCTGGGGAGCATGAGAATCTGTGGGCCTTGAATGCAGACAAGCCTCTACGTCCACCTTGGGGAGAAAGGCTCACGGGTG
Organism: Propithecus coquereli; assembly: GCF_000956105.1. Lineage (NCBI taxonomy): Eukaryota > Metazoa > Chordata > Mammalia > Primates > Indriidae > Propithecus > Propithecus coquereli. The sequence goes on along the minus strand of NW_012150119.1, from coordinate 1,639,421 downwards.
GCATCCTTCCAACACATGGCCTCCTGACTGGCTAAACCTTTCAGCCTCCAGGGCGCACTTTAGAGATCACAGTTGCAGCGCTTTTGCTCTCCCCCACAAAGAGGGAGGGAAGGCAGAGGCGATTTTTAATCTCTGCTATCTGTCACTTTGCCCTATTTCTTTAACTTGCTTTCTCTCATTCTCGCCCGACTGATTTTTTTTGACCCCCTTTGTATGGCTTTGCCTGAAATTTTTTGCATCTCTCTAAGGTTCACAAATAGCCCATTGCTCACTAATATCAATATGATGCAAACCGTGCCCATATTTGCATCTGAATATAGAATTGTATTAACTATGTATTTTTTATTTTCTGTATTCTTTCTTTGCAAGCATGTCAATATACATTATATATACATATATATATATTTCAGGATATTACAGGGGTACAAACGTTTTGGCTGCATAAATTGCTTTCGTACTGTTTGAGTCAAAGTTGTAAGTTGTGTATTCTTGATGCTCTGGCATCTGGGGTCTTGCTGACGGGAGAGGGAAGGACCCTGCCAGGGCTAACTAATTCCTGTAGACCGTGAGTGACTTGCAGGGAGCATGCCTTTCCCATGCAGACTAGCCAGCCCAGCACACACACCCCCGCCTCCTCCACTGGGCTCTCACACTCTGGACCACTACCCAACCTGCCTTAATAACCCCAGGGCCAGGGACCAGACAACCAGGGACAATCCCTACGCCCGGAGCCTGCTGAAAGTATCCAGCTAGCCCACATTGAACCTGCCTACCTGCCTTGCCTTGCCTGTGGAAGCCACAGCAAAGGCTCTTGTCCATGTTATCCCCTCCTCCCTCTGCTCCTGGCCCTCCCTGGTGCTCCCCTGTGTGGCCCCGGGTGCTGCCTCTTTGTTTCTATGGGTCTGTAAGTATGAAAACATCTTCCTTCACGACAGTCATTTCCAGGTCTTTGTGTCTTACCATACCTGATTAAAACGAATCTTGGGTACATTTTAAAACAAGACTGTTTGCTATTTAACTGTGTATCAAATGACAGTTTTTATATGTATTATACATATTTTTATTTTTAACAAATTTAATTATTTTTAACTGATTCAACACACTCTCTTTGTACATACCAATAATTCCCAATGAAGACAGAAGCCATTAGATAACCATTCATGAATTAATTAACAAAATTCTATGCTTAAAAAAAAATTCCTCCTTTACGTTGCAAGCACGCTGTGATCCCAGTCCCAACCTGTTAATTACGGCATTCTGCTAGTCTATAGCTGACTAGGAGACAGGTGGGGACTCGTCAACCAGGCCGGGGGTCAGCAGCAGGACGTGTGCTGAGGGACGTGGGCTCTGCCTAGTCTAAACTCAGTGTCTGAGGGTCACTCTGGCCCCACCTCCCCACACACCCCGTCTGGCAGATTAGCCAGAATTCTGGGTACACTCAGAAAGGAGAAGTATAAAAGTTCATCCCTCGCTCTGGTCCTTGGCTTCCAGGTACAAAAATCGTCGGGTTTCTCTCCCAGACTCAGGTCTATCATCTTGGCAAAGCTGCTTCTGGGAGACCATCCCGGCGCCCAGCTGAGCGGGCGCCAGGCAGCGGCAAAGTTCTTCCTTCCTACGTCTGGACAAAATCCCTCGCGGGGCGGTTCATGCCCTTCTCTTCCTGTTCTGGCCTCATTGAGCCGGGCATTGCTATTCTTCTTGTAGAAAATTTCCACAGACTTGCACATTGTTATTTGTTCTCCTTCACCGTAAATCAAACAGATGGCTTCGTCCTTTCCTCACAGGTCCTATTTTCTGGCCTTTAATCATGTTTGCTGCTTAGTGTTGGCCAATGCACTCGGCAGCCATTTGTCTGAGACCTCTGCGGCCCGGGCCGCGGACGGTCCCTCTTGGACATGCCGGGTTCTGGGCTTTGATGAGCAATCGCTCCTATCAGTGGCTGGATATTAAACAGCTGGGGCTCTCCGCAGCCATTTCAGGGACTTGCCCAGAAGACAGGGAAGCAATTTCAGAGACAAGAAGCAATTGCTTCAAAGACTCCATCCAGTTCCCGTGATGTGTTCTGTCGCCGAGCGCGGCAGGACTGGAGGGAAGGAACTGGTCTCTGGGTTTTGTATACAGACTATTGTTCCCAATTCTTCTCACTTACATCACCTCCTCGCTTGACTGGGGACGGTGCCCCGGGCTAGGGAGCGTGGACCCTAACAGAACCTCCTTCTTCTACCTGCAGATATAGAACAGCACATAAAAGACAGCACGCTGGCTGAGTCTAGGCAGAAGAAGGTCTTCACTATTTCATTCATTAAACACTTACTGGGCCTCTGCCATGTGCCCAGCACTGTGCTGCACACAGGGGCAAATGCTGAGATGAATGAGGGCCATTCCCTGCACACCTGTCCCCATGGAAGTCACGGTCTAGCAGGCAACAAGTCCATAGGAAGATCTCCTTATTATCCAGGGCAGACTATGAGAAATGTTCTCACTGGGGTGCATTATTAATATTCAGGAGGCAGTCCAGAGGAATACAAGATTAATTCAGTGTAGGAGGGTAGGGGAAGGCTTCACGGGAGGATGAAATGTTTGAAATTAGTCTTGTATTCATAATGTCTTTTATACCAGGACTCCTTTAATTCTCACAACTACCCAATGGTGGGGACAGAGCAGGCTTATGCCCATTTCTCAAGTGGAATATCAGGGCTGAGAGAGGTTGAGTGACCTTTTGAAGGCCACACAGAGGCTAGTTGGCAAATGTACATGGAGCCAGTCTAAATTAGGAGCAGTGTGTGCCATCTTGTTTCTCAGGAGAGTAGAGGGGGCCAGGAAAAGGCACTGCATCTGGGGTTGGTTCTCCAAGTGGATGCCTAATCAGTACAAGGACACGGGGGAGGTTTTGTGCACCGGATGAGGGGCCCTCGTCACGACTGTCTGTGTCCATGCTCTGATCCCCTCCGGGAGAGCAGATCCTTCCAGCCACACAGCCTCGTCCATCCTCGTTAGCATAGGGCCTGCTATGCTAACGAGGGTGGCCACCGAAGTCACTGCTCCTGCTTCAGGGTCTGATTCCAGACTGCCCAGAGCTCCCTCCTTGGGACATTTCACTTTCTGGATTCCCTGGCAATGAACCCAGAGGAGGCAAGCATGAGGAACTGGGAGAGAGGAGGGATACTACTACCAGTGCCCACCGACTAGCTCTGCAAAGTCGATTACCTAGCATCATTTCATCCGGATGACAACCACACGCAGACATATTCGCCATTGTACATGGACATTGTACAGCTGAAGTCTGAGAAAGTCATATTATTAACAGGAGATACTTGCTGGTTTGACTTAAGAAGGATAAGGCTTTATAAAGCACTTATGACAATTCTGAACACACAGTAAGTGCTTAATAAATGCTAGTTAAGTTTGTTGAAGACGTTGTTTTTTCAGGCATCCTCTATTTTTATGGAAGGCATTGTGTCTATCTTTATGGCATTTTACAGTTCATGGAAGGCTTCTATTCTGAAAGGGAGGTTTGAACCCAGGTTGTAAGTGTCGTCTTTATAGGTAGGAGTGTCATTCAGAAAAGGCTTACCAGGAAGAGGAGGACTGATGGGCTGGGAGCAATAGCAAAGGAGGGGAGTGCAGGGGACAGAGATGAATGGCAGGGACAGCGCTGAGGGGCCAAGGGAGAGGCCTCCAGCTGCAGCCAGCCCAGGGAGGGAAGGCTGCATGTGTCGGAAAGACTGCAGGCAGGTAGGGGAGAAGACAGGGCCCTTTGGAGCTTTTCGGCATCATAAATATTCAATTGGTAACCATGAATATTCAATTAGGCAGAGACTTGTAGATAGGCTCTTGAGGAAGCTGGAATTGAAGAACCTCCCAATCTCAAGGGAACGTGTGCCACAGCACAGAACTGGACAGGATCGTAGGTGGAGGCAAAGAACTATGAGCAAGAAGCCTCAACAAAGAGAAATGGGTGAGTGACAAGCTGCTGGAGCTAAGGGCCCTGCTAGAAAGACTTGAGAAGCCTCTCCTAGTTGAACAGCCAGGCCATGCCGTGGAACTGTGGGCCTTATAAATTATTTCCATTTGTGTGCAACTCTCTACAATCTCTGGGGAGTTTTCCCTGCTTGGCAGGTTATTATAAAATCACAGAAATATGGAAGGTTCAAGACAGCCACCAACCCCTGCCGCTCTTCCCCATGTGTGAAGGAGCGGTGCGGCCCTGCTGGGGGCCGAGGGCCCAGGCCTCCTCCAGCCTCCAAGTGCAAGGCCTCAAGGCCATTCCCTTTCACTCCACTTACTAGCTTCCGAAAACAATTTCATTGGAGGACGTGGCTCTGAAGCCACAAAATAAAATGTGCGAAAAACAACTGTCTTGCCCAAGCTCATCATTTTACAGATGTGGACACCACGGGCAGGGAAGAGCCCTGTCAAAGCCAGTGGTGGAAGCCGGGCTAGAACTCAGCTCTGCTCACCCTGGAGTCCAGGTTCTGCTTATTTCTGTCTGCGAGGGAGACTGTTCGTGGAACCAGCCACTGCCAGAGCATTCAGTGCCTTTGGGCGAATCAGGAAAAGGGGGACTCTACCTGGGGGGTTGCACCCCAGTGAACAAAGAGGCTGGCTCCACCGGGGGCCTTGGTGCAGAGCACAACCCGGAGACCATGTGGGGCGAAATCAGAAGCGGATCTGTACGCTGTTGGTGTTTCCTCCTGCCTCCCTCCCTCCAGCCTTCTATCTCCCACTCATTCACTTTTTGAAAATGTGCATTTAGTAAATGCCTCCTGAATGCACAGTGACACCTTCCCGGCTTGTCTGGTAAAGGATATCATTGGAAAGCTACAATGACAGGTTTAAATTTACGGAGAGCTTTTCCGGCCATGGCAACGTGAAACTGCTGGGATGACAATCAGAGGCTGGATGAGGTGGTGGGTGAGGGTGAAGGTGCTTTAAGACAATCTGGACTTCATATATTTGGATCTCTACCATCAAACCTCCATCCTTCCCAGTCCTGGAAAACAACGGGCTTGTTTTAATACCAACATGATTTGGAGAATCCTAAAATGATGCTTATCGCTTTGAGTGCAAAGGGACTCCCGAGAACTCTTTGATGACTAGAAGGGTTTGTTAATGGCGCACCCACTGCAGACACAAACAGCACCCAGTGTGGCGCCCTGCCGTGAGGGTGCACCCTTCTAAACGGAATGTGCACCCCTCACATAGTTTCCGTGCAGGTTGGGGAGGCCAGGGAAAGAGAACCCTCAGTGGGTGAGAACCCCCACTCCTAGGCTCTTCTGGGAGCAGATTATGCAGGGGCGTGTTCTGCTGCCCTGAGGAAGGCCATTTGGCTGTGATGCTTACGCCTGTGCATACACTTCCATCTGTACAGACTCGGTAAATATTTGTTAAAGGGATGAAGAGCTTTGTTTTCCCAAGAAGGCTGCAACTCCTTCTCTCTCACAAATTTGCTTCCATCATTATATTTTAGGCTCACATTTATATCATGTTTACTGTGCGCCAGGCATTGCTGCAGGTGTTTTACATATATTGATTGACTCATTCAATGTTAACCTTACAAGGTAAGTACTGTTATCCTACACAATATCTCCACAAACTCCGTCTCCTTTTTTTTTTTTTAAATTAAGTAGTATCAGCTGTCATTTTTGTGCTTGTTCATTCATTCACTGAATATTTTAAAACACACCTACCATGTGTCAGGAACTGTCCCAGGCACTAGTGACAGCCAGGATGAGTTCTCTGCTCTAAAGGTGCTCCCATTTTAGTTAGAAAGAAATAGATCACAAAAAATGAGTGAGCAGATGCCTATGAAAATAATCTATCTGGATAAACGCCATGATGGATAGCAAGGCCCTTTGAGAAGGTGGCATTTAAACTAGGGTGTGAAGGAGCCACATGCTTGGAGCCCAGAGAAGAGCATTTCGCAGAGGGGGCATGGTGTACACAGGCCCCGGGGTCTGGGAGAGAGCTCATGGCTCGTCCTGGGGACTCGCAGACGGCTGGGTGACTGCAGCAGAGACAGTACGGGGGCGCGTGCAGCGATGGCTGAGATGCAGCCACGGGCCAGGCCGCGGAGCACTGCGAAGGCCAAGTGCAGCGGGACGAGGATGGGAGGATAAAAGCAGGGAGTTATCCAATCAGATTAACGTCTAAAAAGGATCCCTTTGGCTGCTCTGTGGCGAACGGGCTGTAGAGCGAGAGGGCACGGAGGATGCAGGAGATGAGTAGGTGGCTCCTACAGAAGCCCAGGCGAGAGATAACGGTGACTCACGTCAAGGTGGTGGCAGTGAAGGTGGGGGGAGGGTGGGTGAAAGCTGAAGTCTGGAGGGAGAACCATGAAGACGTGCACATAGATGGAACATGGGAGCTATGGAGAGAGAGTGATGAATGATTTTGAGGTTTTCGTCTTTAAACATTGAACAGATGACCGTCATTCTGGAGAATAATTTGGCTCACTGGACTGTATAAGCCAATATGAATTATTGGCTTCAAGTATAAAATTAAACATATACATACCATATAACCTAGCAGTCCCACTCCTAGGTATCTACCCAGGAGAAATGAAAATTTATGTCCAAACAAAAACTTGTCCCCTGACTGTCCTTCAGAGGGTAAATTGATGAACGCATTGTAGTACGTCCTAACTCTTAATCCCTGGCAACCACTGCTCTGTTCTCCGTCCCTGTAGTCTGACCTTTTCCAGAATGTCATATTAATGGAATCATAAGTATGTAAACTTCGGAGACTGGCGTCTTTACCCAGCACGATGCTTTGAGATGCGCCCATGCTGTTGTATGCTTCGATAGTCAATTGCTTTTTATTGTTGAGTAATTTTCCGGCAACATTCCTAGCAAAAGCTAATTTTAATGTATGTAAATTTTAAAATAAATTTAAACAAATTTTAAATAGAAAAGGGAAAAAGCAAAGGGCAGAGATGAAAAAAAGTGGAGTGGGTGGTTTTACTATTTTCTGAGATGGGGGAAGACACAGATTGATGAAACGGGGTGGGGGATAAAGAAGCTATATTTAAATCCCATTAATGCTGGGTTGGTAGGCTTGCATTATGCTTAGCGGCAGGTTTGGGTGGGCAGTAAGTAAGCACTGTCCTGCGAGGGTCTGTGGAAGCAAGGAGGATGAGCTTCCAGGGCCAGGGGACTTGGGCAGGGTGACGCGTGGGAGACTCGTGAGCCCAGGTGCCCCGAAGCTGTTGCCGCTGCCTGGACCTCAGGATCTCCTGCGCCGAGTGTCTGCTTGGTGGGCAGCACTGTCCTTGGAGTAGCCTGGAAAAATGACCTTTTAGCATCCACATTTCATCTGTGATGTCTCTGTGTGGGTCTCTCATCTGTCTGGGGACTTGCTCTCAGTATCCCTGAGCCTTTTTCAAAATCACGAGCATTGATTAATGAGTCACTGTAAGAGAGGAGGAAAGGCTGGAAGGAGATGCTGCTGCTGCTTGTCTGTGATCTGGTCCTGAGGAAGGCACAGGAGTGTTTCCAAAGGCCTGCTTCAGATTGAGGGGGAGGAAAAGTAGGAGGAGGAGAGGAGGAGGGGAGGAGGAAGTAGAGGAGCTGGTTAGGAGAAGGAGGAGGAGGAGATGAGGAGGACACCTCACCTCACCTTGGACAGCGCTGGTCTAGCCCAAGGCTAGACCAGCCCAAGGCATGTGGTTGCTTCTCCATATTTTCTGAATGTCTGAATGGGGACCAGAAGGACAACTGATCCTTGGAGGGCTTTGGGAAACTTCACGATGCGGTGAGATTCAGAGCCAGACTCTCAGGTCCTACAGCAGAGATTTGATTTGCTAATGGGATTTTGCTCCCACCTGTGTCTGGGGCATGAAACGCCAAGGTGTGGACCCACCGAGTCACTCTGATTCCTTTTTCCTGGTGATGAGGAAGCCAGCGTTGAGTCACCAGCTGGACTGTACATGCAAGCCACCATTGCCAACAAGAGAAGGAACAGGACTGGGCTTACATGCATGATGTTGGCCACCTGGGGGACAAAGCTCTCCTTAAAATACAAGGAACACAACTGTGAGAATGTGCATGTAGAGATACATACAGAATACACGCGTGTCCCACAAAGTGGCACTGTGGGGAGATGCAAGTGTTGTGCACTGATATCCCCAGAAGTGCTCTTCTTGCCAGGGGACCTGGATTAATTGTTTTCTCTTTTGCAATCTGGCCCTACCTCCACCCACCAAGCCTGGCTCTGCCTGAGGAGCCTCTGACCATCACCAGAGGTGGCGTTTGCTCTCCATGTGTCTGGTCCTGCCTCCTGCACAGAGACAAGCATCCCTGCTCCCTGCGGCCGATGTCAGGCAGTTGCACAGTGGGTGGGCAGGACCTTGAGGCAAATCATAGACTTTTAGGGCTTAAGGGCCCTTCTATTGAGGCCAGCCTGCCACAGGATCTAGGAGTTTCTTCTTCAGTCTCCCTCACTGATGGCCGATGTTCCTACAGCTTGAATACCTCTGCAGCTGGGGAGCTCATGCCACCTCAGGCCAGGTACTCAGGGCTGGTAGCTTTGTTGGTGTGGAGAGTCCTTCTTATATTGTGCCTGATTCTGCCTCTATGTAATTTCTACACACTGGGCCTGGCTCAGCTCCAGAGTCAACCCAAAGCAAATCCACCCTGGGACGTGGAAAACGTGATTCATGTCCATGCGGCAACTCCAGTGTCCCCCCTGCAGGGAGGCCCCGTCCAACTGCCCTCCCTCCCCCACCCAGTCACCCAGTATCACATCACCCTGTTTGGTTTGTTCACGTCACCGCTCACATTTCTCATGATCATGATTTTAATCACATGACTATTTTATATCTCCCCCAATTAAATGCGACACCTTGAGGATATCCACAGAACACACGGACATGTCTGACACACAGTAGGTGCCCAAAAACTTTTGTTGAATGAATGAATGAATGAATGAGTATATATTTCTTGTCTATAATCTCTTCCTCCTTTGGAGAACAAAGAGAATGAGAACCAAAAAAGACGGTTGGATGTGGTGAAATTTTAAGGTAGCAGTTTGTGTACAGTGGGGAAAAAACGGATGCAGTTTTGAAGGGGGCAAAGGATGGGTGGGAAAGACGGGACCAGGAGCTGTGTGTAAACCCACCTGCCCGAGATGCCCGAAGAGCAGGAAGGGGGGCTGCCGGCACCTGGACTGGGAGGGTCTGTTTCCCCGTTGCCTGGCGTCTCCTCGACACTAGCAATCTGACCTCTTTCCCTTGTCGCACTATTGGACCTGGTCTGGATAATCCTGCCAAATCTGGATTTTTTAATTTTCTCCTTTTGCATTTGCTCTGTTCTATCTTGTTCCTTACCGCACATGAATCGGTCACGTTTTCACCATCACATACTGAATGTCCGTAGTAAACCTGGACCCAGTGCTTGAGGGGAAAGGGCTCATAGTCTGTCCAGAAGAACGGCATCGTGCACTGCAGCAGGCTTCTAGAACAAATGATCAGCTGTTCTTTCCTAAAATTCCTCCTCTCAGTGCAGTTTCCTTCATTCCCCATGTTTTGGGTCTTGTCCTGCTTTCTCGGATTACTCCTTGTTATGGACTGAATTCTGCCCCCAGGAAGATATGCTGAAGGCCTGACCTCCAGGACCTCGGGATGTGACCTTGTTTAGAAATAAGGCTGCTGCAGATGCAGTTACTTAAGATGAGGGCACAATGGAGCAGGGTGGACCCCCAATCCGACGTGGTTGGTGTCCTTATAAGAAGAGAAGCACAGGGAGAACACCACGGGGAGACCGAGGCACAGACTGGAGCGAAGCATCTACAAGCCAACAAAGGACAAGCATTGCCCATCGTGCCAGAGGCTAAGACAGAAAGACACGGGACAGATTCTCCCTCAGAGCTCGCAGAAGGAGCCACGTCTGGAGACTTCTAGCCTCAGGAACTGTGAGGACATACATTTCCGTCGTTTTAGGCCGCCCGGTTTGCGGTGCTTTGTTACAGCAGCCTTAGCAAACTGCCACCTGCTTTCAACCTCAATGCTCACTGTACTTTTCGGACTCGACTTGCGTCATATGAAAATAATCTTCTCTGCTCAGCCCAACTCTGTTCACAGACATCCCACCTTCTACCACTGGCCACTATCATTCTTTTCCTCACTCAGATCTGAAATGTTTGACTTCTATGTTCTACTCCCTAAGTACAACTTTTATATTTATATTTTATACTTGGCAGTTACTCGTGTATGTGTTTATTCCCCACTTTTTACCACCTTAATTTAAGACCACCTGACCCGGGTCACTGCAGTGAGTCCACTAACTCACCCTTGGCTCCAGTCCTGCCTCTCCCGGGGGCCGTAAGATCCAGGGAACTCAGCCCTCACTGTGCTCAGTCCTCCTCGCCAATGTGGTCTTCCCACTACAGGCAGCACACGCAGGGCTCGCCCAGCATTGCCCAGCCCAGCCACACGGCTGGCTCACGTCCTCACTGTCCCCTTCACTGTTCACGGCATCTCCACCCCATGTAGCAGGGTTTCATCTCACTGCTGAGCATTGACACATGCTATCTCCAGATCTACTCATGCCCAGCCTACACTATGGGACGTATTAACTAAAGATAAATGACGTTCTCTCACCAGGGCCTGGGAGTTGCTGTGGGGCAGAACGTAGCAGTCAGTTGGCATTGTTTAGTAATAATAATTGATTGGATTTATGATTTGTACCTGGTTTCAGTGGAGGCTATTGGGTACATAGGTGACTTCACTGGTTAAGTCTGGCCATGTAGCTAGAATGTGCCCAGGTGACAAGTTCACCATAAGAAACCCCCCACCGTGAGCAGACCTGGGCTTCCAGGCACTAAGATGCTTTGCAGGGAGGCTGGTGTTGGCTCAAGACCTGGGGATGATGCACTGTCCTGTGTGTCAGCCTGGACCTGAGGTCTCCAGACCCCTTGCAGTGCATGTCCCTCTCCTGCTCCTGCTGTGCTGTGGCCTCATCCCACAACAAATCTCTCCTCTGTCTATGAACTGTTTGGGTCCTTTTGTTTTTTTAAGGTGGTTAGTGTATAATTAACGCAGGCCTTGCTCATTCTGTTCTGACATGTGACATGCCCAGCCTGCTTTCCCTCCCATCCACCCAACATCTAGTCTCTAAGGGGTCGCAAACTCCACCCTTCTAGGAGGTTTCAACCACTGGTCGAACAGACCAGTTCTACAGAACTTGGTCCAAAAGAGCTTTAGCATTTGGTTAAGTTTATTCTCCTATTTTTAGGTATCACAGTTTAATGGGAAGCCACTTATGAGCTATATAAGGTTAGGGAGGTTACTTAACCCTTCTGAGTCTCAGTTTTCCCCTCAATAAAACGGGGATGCTAATACCTGCTGCAAAGGATTATTGTGCAGTCTGAAAAAAAATAAGTGCCTGACATCTAAGAAGCAAATGATAAATCTGAGCTCTCTTCTTCCTTTCCTGTATTTTCTTTCTCTTTCCAAAGAGACTGTGCACTCCTAAAAAGAGGGAATCAGTTTTTATACTAGCACAGTGTTCCCCAAAGCAATAATCCCCATGGGACAGAAAGACAGACACTCAAGTCACAGCATTTGAGAATGTCATAAGACAGCTAGAGTCACCGTTTGTGTTACGTAACCCTCCCTGAAGGTACATGCTCCCTGGCATGGCTTGAGACAACTTAACGCTTAGGAAGCTTTCTTTCTTTATCTTTGTAATAAGACAATTAAGCCTACCCCAAAGAGCACTCGTGAAAACTAAATAAAATAACGCAGGCCAAGTTGCCAGTCCTTAGGAGGCAATCTGGAAATGTTAGGTCTCCCCTTCGTGTCCCATGTTTCGCTTTCACTCCCAGGGAGATTGTAAGGAGGCGGTTATTACATTTCCGTTGTGTGCCCCAACACACCAAGTCCTGGCTGAGTCACAACAGGCTCGCATCAGAGGGTCCACAGCGCCATTGCAAAGTGGAAAGCTCAGCGAGGGGTGAGGAACTCCACCGTGGAGCTGCCTGCGCCCGCCGCCCCTCGGCCCTGCCCACTACTGTTTGTAGGTTTGGGAAGACTTCTACTGGCTTGCAAGTTGTTCATCTTTGTAAAACGCCCTCTTGCACGCTTATGGGGGTATTTCCTTCTGTAGCCTAATATGTCAGCCACCAAACACTTGGGTTTAGAATGGAAAGAAATGGGGCAAAACTCATCACGGGGATGATGGCAAACCTTACGGTAAGGCTTTGATGAGACTGCTCTCCCATAAAGCTGTCATGAAGGACAGGGAAGGAATCTGTCAGATCGGCAGGGGTATTACACATGGAGAAATATGAAATGCCTGCCTCCTCTCTGAAAAGGTTTAGCTGGGGGGGACAAAAAAACCAACAATAAAACCAAACCTGCGGAGGCTGAAGTGGGGCGAGCTGTTAATGAATCTGGTATTAAAAGATTTGTGTTAACTCAAGGAAGGTGGCTGCATTCCCAGGTTTGATTCAGCCAGTTCCGGGAAGCTGTGGGGGGTCTTCTCTGAGGTCAGCAGCAGTTAAACTAAAATATTCAACTGCTCATTATCCCCACAGATTACACCATGTTCCCCGGAGTATTTTGGGAACTAGACAATAGCCTCATATTGGGCAAATTAGTCCAGCCCTAAATTTCTGAGGATATGGTCTTTAATTCAGAGGGAATCTACCTTCCTCTTATTTCCTTCTTACCTTCCCTCCTCAGAAATCCGTGAATTCTGCAGGTTACTCCAGTTCTGAATGTCATCCCAACACCACTTCCTGTGCTCAGATGGGTATTATTTGTTTACCATGCTCTGGGAGCCCAGGCAGGAGCAAGACCACAGGGCGAAGACTTAGGCAAAAGCTGAGAAATGAGGCTGTACTTGCTTCCTTGGGTGGTCGGACTGAGAGAAAGATTCCAGAAGCTATAACTCTCTGTTCTCCTCCCACATCTGAGGAGAAGAGCAAGTACCTATTACTCCTGTTTTCAGACAAGAAACCTACAGCAGCTCAGAATTTAAGTGACTTGTGCAAGATCAAGAAGGCAAACGCAAGATGAAAAATTTCCTGGATCAGGTAAAAAAAGCTGGATCGGGTGAGACATCCAGATAGAAAAAAGACCGAGGATGACTTGTTTCCTAGGCTGGTCATAGCAGGAAACGGTGTCGACTCCCACACCTCCGCCCCCATGCAGATTTCATCTTTACCTGTCTGCACCAATTTATTCTCACTCCATATTTGTCTAAGAGTGTTTTGCTGACAGCTGCCCTTCTGGGGAGGAGTGCTGGGGAATTGGATTAAGAATGTTGTATTCTAAAGGTCAAAGCCACAGTAATTAGCACAAACATGCTTGAATAGGGGAGCCGGGGGCAGCGAGGACAGAGAGCTGCTGTGTCTCCACAGTTCCTAAGGCGCTGAGTCTGTCTTTGAAGATGGTTCCACCATTGATGAAGGTCCAGGGTGTGTGCGCACATGTATGTGTATGTGTTTAGTTCTGTGTATTTTGATCCCATGCAGATTCACATGGCCACCGCCATAGTCAAGTGATGAACAGTGCCACCCAAGTACACTGCCCCGATGTCTTCGCTCTGCATGCAACACCCTCCCTCACTCCCTCTTCCTTAGCTTGGACAACTCCTGCACGTCATTTGAGACTTAGTCCACATATCATTTCCTTTAAAAAGCATGGATCCATCTGTTGCTCACCCATGGAGGCCTCCTCTGGGCCCCCGGGGTTTCCAGCGCTTACCCCACGGAGCCCTCCTTGTCTCTGTGTTGCTACCTCCTCCTCCAGCCTGTGAGTTTCTTGCGGCCAAGGACAGGGTCTCTTATACTTATGCATCACCAATACTTAGCAAAGTGCCTGATACATAGCAGGGGATCAATCACTGTTGAGTGTGATTGAATTTTATAAAGAATAATTGTCCCATGGCCCAGGGCAAAGCCATACACAAGAAAAGCTATTGTATAATTAGGATTTAATATACTTGACTAATGCCAGTTTACTTGCATTGCTAAAACACATTAATATTTAATTAATCTGAGTTATTTTGTAAGGATATATGCATGAGTATGTATAGTGATCGTTTATATGCAATTGCACCTCTTCTTTCAGGAGCATTAAGCACTCTGCTGTAATGGACTGAATGTTTGTGTCCCATCCCAAATCCGTATGTTGAAATTCTAACCCCCAAGGGGACGGTGTCAGGAGGTGGGACCTTTGGGGGGTAATTAGGTCATGAGAGTGGAGCCCCCATAAATGGATCAGAGCCCTTATAAAAGGGACCCCAGAGAGCTCCCTTTCCCCTTTCTGCCATGTGAGGATACAGAAGTCAGCAGTCTGGGACCTGGAAGAAGAGGGTCCCTACCAGGACCTGGCCATGCTGGCTGTGATCTCAGACGTCCAGCCTCCAGAACCTTAGGAAATAAATCTCTGTTGTTTGTAGGGCACCCAGCCAGTGGTACTGTGTTACAGCAGCCTGGACAGACTGAGACTCTATGTATACCTGCTTCTAAATATTCCCACTGACTTTTGCTTTAGTGTCACATGCAGCTTTATCAAAGGCCATTTTTAAAAAGTCATATTAAAACCACCTCTCTACACCTGCATTGTCTATAAAACAGTCATTCACTGCCTTCTATATAACTTATCTGCATTGTACATACAATTAAGTTATTTTAGAATCTGACACTGAGAAAATCATGGTCTCCTCCACGGAACTCATAAGTTTCTCTCTGATAACTAGATGTATACAAATGACCATCTTTTCCTTTTTGACATGGTTACCAGGAAGCTCAGAGTCCCATCTGAATCTCATTTACTGATTCTCAACCATTCTATTAACTGCATTCTGACCTCCTGGTATTCTTTGGGAGAATTACAAACCAAAGTTAAGTAAATAAATCTCAGTTTCTTCTTTCCTTGGGTAAGCCACGTGGGGTTGCCTGTTTGAAAAGCAGCTCTGTCCAGCTCTACGCATGCAGTTAGAAGCTTCTCCTTGGCTGACTTTTGATTTCGGGCTCAAATTTTTATCGTTTTCATTTTTGTCTTGTTTTGGTCCAGAGCATCTGAATTCACCTCGCCCATTCTTCCTGACCTCCAGCGAGTGACCTGTAGTGGCCCGCACGTGGGACTGCTCTGGAGGACCTTGGTCTCACCAGGGGTTCCTCCAGATTTCTCAAAGGGAAGTTCACATGTGCTGTCTCATCTGGGTGAAAACTCCTTATGACTGCTTTCATGAAGTCTGGTAAAAGTGAAACAGACAAAGACTTAATTTACTTCTTCCTTTCTTGATCTTACTTTTTCTATTTCTTTTTTATTTCTCTGGTTTTATTTTATGCCTATCATTTAAGGTAATATGTCTCAAATCCTTTACAGAAAGAAAAAGTATCTCTTTGTGTAGCTCCCACTGGAGACATTGAATAGAATTTCAAAAAAAATATTTTAAAAATTTTTTTTGAGACAGGATCACCCAGGCTAGAGTGCAGTGGTGTCATGATAGCTCACTGCAACCTCGAACTCCTGGGCTACAGCAATACTCCAGCCTAGTCTCCAGAGTAGCTTGGATCACAGGCGCACACCACCATGCCTAGCTAATTTTTCTACTTTTTTTGTAGAGATGGGATCTCATTCTTGCTCGAGCTAGTCTTGAACTTCTGGCCTCAAGCGATCCTCCCACCTCGGCTTCCCAAAGTGCTAGGATTACAGGTGTGAGCCACCGTGCCCGACCTGGATAGCATGTTTGTATACATTCATCCCATCAGTATTAATTCTGCAAATATTTATGGAGTCTTAAGCTATGTACTGGGCACTGCTAAGCACTAGGAATATCAGAAAAAATAGTACTACTTCTATTACTATTTTTATTATTCCTAGTACTGCTAGGAATGTACCATTCCTCCTCCTGCTAATAGTGAATATAAGCATCCACTGGGTGGGTACTCAGTGTGCCAGGCCTTACGTGACTCATCCCTTCCAATTCTCACAACGATAGCAGCTATAAGGTAGGTGCTATTATTGTCTATTTTTCAGATAAAGAAACTGAAGCACAAAAAGTGTATGTGCCTTGCCTGCATCCACACCTGCACTAAGCTCCAGTGTCTCTGACCCCGAGAATCTTTCCTGAACTTCCCCTCCCCTGCCTACTTCGACAGGTGAAATGAATATAACTTTGTTCTCTTTGTTCTCAGAACCATTTTATCTTACTGTTTTGACTGCAGCAGAAATCATAGTATACTGCAATTATTTGTTCAGATGCTGAGAATCCCCCTAGACTCTGAGCTTCTTAAAGACAGCCATGTGCTTCATTATTTTCCTATTCCACGGGCCTGCCCTCAGGAGAGGCACACGTGTGCAAATTCCTAGCCCTGTGCTCTATGCCAAAATGTGCAGCCTTTGTCTGGGGGCTCAGGCAGCTGCAAGAGAAAGGAAACTTGAAATCCCAGAGATGTCCTTCAAGACTCCTGAAGACAAGGCTTCTCAGGCCGGGTCAAGCATGTGTGTCGAAACTGTCAAATGCAACCTCCACGCAAATACCCAGCACTGTGTGGGGGAGAAAGAGGAAGTGGCAGATCTCAGCATAATCATTGGCCCTTCAACATCAACACAAGTTTTATCCGGTTCTTGGCTTTCTTTTTCTGCTAAGAACTCCTAGGATGGACGGGATTTAGCCCCATTTCATTGCCCTTTGCCTGAGCTCCGGAGAGGACGTGCTAATGAGCAGTGGCTTGGCTAAAGGGAAGGTGGCAGAAGTCAGGGGAGACATCATTAGACTGGACGTTCAAGGCCAGCCCGGCCGGGCACAAGCCCCTGGATGCCCAGGGCCGTGCAGCTGCCTGGCCTCGGGGCCACCTCCCATCATCCCCATAGGCAGTGAGAGCTTTGTCTGTAGGAGGATCCCGTAAAAGGCAAACTCTGATCACCGATATCCATTAGCATAGATTATACTGGCGAACAGTACTGAGTCTTTGTTGTGAGCCGGCACTGAGCTAAATATTTCATATGTGTTGCTTCATTTCATCCTCACAACAGCCCTCTGAGGGCAATGCCATTATTAACTTCATTTTCAGGTGAGGAAACCAAGGCTTAGAGAGGTCAAGTACTTCGTTCAAGGTCACAGAGCTTGTGAAGGCTGAGCTGGGAGTGGAACCAGAGACCTGCTCTTCCTACCACGGTGTTTTCCCTGCCAGTCTCTTGAAAGCAGGCCCTGATGGAGTGACAGGAAGGACGGGTAGGTTTTGTGGAGGACGTGAGGGATGTGTGGAAGAGGAAGAGGCAGAAACTTGGGAAGCCCTACAAGTGGGCACGTCTCAATGTAGCAGGTTCGTGCTGCCTTCGGGCAGGATGATCTGTTGTTGGCATCCCAGTGTTCACTACCATTTATGTGACCTTGAGTCTGAGGCTCCATTTCTTTAGCTACGAAACAGGGATAACAATACTAAGATGCAACAGTATTCCAAGTATTAAATGCCAAAATGTTGGTGAGCAACCCCAAAGCATGGCACTAGGTCTTTGAGGGTGACAGTGATGATGAAGAAAGGTCTATACACCCAGAAGGGGATGGTGGAAGAAAGAAGGGATCCACAAAAGGAGAGAGGCAATGCTACAGGTTTCCTGCTGCCCACAGTCTGCCTCTGAGGAGTTGCTCTGGGCATTGTACTTGCTAGAAACAAAGGGCCTCCAGCATTCTCTCATTTGGCAAAGGTGAGATGTCTGCAGAACTGCTCGCTGCTCACCCAAGGCTCCTTGAAAGTCTCTAATAAGTGGTTTCCCACTGTTGGGTCAATGGCCTTCATCATGGCATCAGACACACAGCTAATGGCCCGTCCAAAGTTAGTGTGCAAAAGTGGCAGGGTGGTGGATAAATATCAGTGCAATGCAGGTGAAAATGTCTAACACTATGAGCCTCATGCTGGCTATGAACACATGTTGAGCTTAAATCTCAAATCTGTGACTGTCCTTTCCTCCCCACTCCCCATTCACTACTGAGGACATTTTGGAGTTCTCAGTAGAAGTGCAAAATGGAGAGTAATTTTAGTCTTTCTTTCTTTTCCTAATTACAGATGCTCAAACCAGAAGTGACTCTTCAAACGTTTAATGTCATCTCTCACTGGATTCTCAAGAAGCTTCCAGTGATAAGCCGTTCACTCCTGATGGAGGAGTAAACTCCACCTGAACACAGCTTGGGTGGTTTCACACCTTCCTTCTGCTAAAGAGTCCAAGTATGTTCATGCTTCTGATGCTTCTAGATGGGCCAGTTTTTTAGAATGTCCAGTACCTCTTCAGAATGAAACATCTCCGGCTTTACAATGGGTTTCCTCTTCAGAATGAAACATCTCCGGCTTTACAATGGGTTTCCTCTTCAGAATGAAACATCCTCATATTTCCATTCCTGGAGTTTTCTCTTTTCAAATCTTTCCCACTGGGGTAGTTTGAAACCTATCCTGTTTGCTCTCCTGAATTGGTTTATCTTACGTTGGCTGCTTCAGAGAAGGCAGCCTTTGAGACATGCCAGTCAGTGTCCTTAGCCTGGCTCCCTGATGGCAGAGGAACTGGGAAGGGCCTGAGATGGGCCTGGAGTTGGACTTATGGAGGGAGGAAGCTCCTTTGTTTGTCAGAAGAGGCTGGAGCTCTGTGGGAAAATGGCAGTGAGGAACTCAACTTCTTCTTCTTCCTTCCTCCTCTCTCTTCTCATTTCCCACTGCTGTCCTCTCTACTCCACCAAATCTTTCCCTTCTTCCCTCTCCTCTAGATCAGCTGTTTATCTCAGCCCCAGGCTACCTTTTCCCACCTCCTCTCTCCCATCTCTCCATGGAGCTGTAAGAAGAGCATGGCTGGGAGCGTCTGGGGCAGGAAGGGACCAAACTGTCACCTTCGGTTATTGACTACATCGGGATGCTGGAAACAGGCCAGGGATAGCAGAGGTGGCAGCAGTTGTGGTGGTGGCAGTAGGAATAACAAATGTTATTAGGTGGTTATTACTTGTCTTGTGTTATCCCTGATTCTGTCATCTACCCAATGCAGATGAGCAAATGGAGGCTTAGAGAAACGATGGCTCTTCCAAGCCCACAGAGAAGTAAGTAATATAGTAAGATTTAGCCACAAGCCTATTTAGATCCCAACAGGGAATCCCATTCTCTCTCCCCTGCTACTCTGCTTCTTTATTCACTCCTGGAGTGGTCCGGGCCCAGCAGAAACGTGTGGAGGAGCAAGGAGCATGGTGAAAGTGGGAATGGAGGACTGATGTGCTCTCTTGCTACAAATCAGATTTTCCTCCATCCTTCCTCCGTATCCCCTCTGCTTTCTAAGAAACCACAAAAGCCACTGGATGGCTTTAGTTGTTGGCTCAAGTTTAGTGCAAGTTATAAAGTAGCAACCACTTGTTTCTGGTTTCCACCAACCTTTTATATCTGCATCTCGTTACCTTGCTCTACAGCCCTTCCAGGAGAGGAGATACTTGTAGGGCAGGTTCTCTGTCTCAGTCTTTCTTCTTTCCTGGGGACCTAGTACAGTGCTCTGCACTGAGCAGGTTTTAAATAAATATGGAAGGAATGAATTGAATTTCCCATGTCAGCACACGGAGGGCCCTCAGGCTGCCTCCTGCTTATCTGGGTACACTCTGCTCTATCCACCTGGGTTGTCTTTCTTTTTCTTCCACCGAAGTGCAATGAGGGTCCAGCCCCTACTGTGGCTGCAATCATATTAGAGGGTGAATCTCCTCTCTTCTCAGTAAAGGGACAGAAAATACGGAAGGAAATCCGTCATCGAGACCATAAAACTCTCTCTCTCCAAAGTGCTGAAAGCACTAGACCAGAAGAGAGACAGGAGGAGACAGAGTTGTGTTCAGATGTTTTCAGGAGTAGGCATGTGATTACTCAGAAGAAAAAGATGACGAGGGTGGAAGGAGAAACGAATGTTTCTTAAGTGCTACTAAGTGCAGGGTAATTTTTCACCTGCTTTATGTATGTGATGTCCCCGTCTTACAGACGGCATTTAGGATTAGTTGGACTTAGTTACTTAACTTGAGTGATGGCGTCACTTGCTTAAGGTTACACAATTAGTAAGTTGTAGATCCACAATGTAACTTGGATATGCTGGACCCCAGGCTACTCAGTATTTTTTTTCAGAAGTCTAAGAGGCCACTGGTTTCTGAAGTTTCCACTCATGAAGTATGTGATTGTCCACTGCTAAATGCCAGGGCTTCCCAGGGCAGCTCTGTGAAGGAGTGGCCAGCAAACAGCATCATGCTGCCACCTGAGGGGCCTGGCTTGGCGGCTGGCCAGGTGCTACTCAGAGTGCCGGCTCCTGTGCAACAGCCCCTCCACCCAGAGACGTACATTGCTCTTCTAGAGTTCTGTAGTGGACACTGTGATGACCCACCTGCATTCCTCAGGGCCTCCTGAACATTTCTGTGCACCCCTCTTCTAGGTTATGCGTGTTTTTGCCTCCAATGGACATACATGCCTCTCTTCTTTGAAGGATTTTCTTGGTTATGGAAAACCAGAAATTCTCAGAAATGTATGTCCCCCAGGCAGGCCCTTAGCCAATGACTGAGAGGTTCAGAAGTATGAAAGTCCAGCCCCCAGGTCAGCACAACTGTGAGATGTGATCAAAATCCAGAGCCTCTCTGAGCCTTTGCCTGAATTTGCATATTTACATTCCTTCTCCTTCCTGGCTCTTCTCCCTGGCTCTGTCTCCCTCATTCCCTTACCAGTCTCCCCTGAGTCCTGCTGTAAATCAGGGGCACAGGAGTCCTCGTCTCTGGGGAAGCCAACCTTTCCATAACTCCTGCTCCTCATCTATGACTTAGGTCCCCAAAGGCAAGTCATACTCTAGCCCTTTGCTTTCCAATGGGATTAATTTACAGTATCTTTAAAATAGAGTGAGTTTGCTACATACTGGTTACTGTTATGGACTGAATTACATCCCTCAAAACTCAAGTATTGAAGCCCTAACTTCCAATATATTTAGAGGCAGGGCCTTTAAGGAGGTAATTAAGGTTAAATGAAGTTATAAGGGTAGGAAAGTCTGATAGGATGGGTGTCCTTTTAAGACACAGAGAGCACTAGCTCTCTCTCTCTCTCTCTCTCTCTCTCCCCTTTCTGTCTTCGTCTCTGTGCAGGCACAGAAGAAAGGCCGGGTGAGTACAGTAAGAAGACACCATCTATAGGTCACGAAGAGAGGCCTCACCAGACACCAACTCTGCTGGCATCTTGATTTTGAATTTTCAGCATCCATAACTCTGAGAAAGTAAATTTCTACTGTTTAAGCCACCCAGTCTGTGGTATTTTGTCAGGGCAGCTCTAGCAAGCTAATACCGTTACTAATGGCATACTCTAGATTTTTATACATAATTTAATGTTTAGAGAATGGTGAGGATGAAAACACGAACCAAACAGTGTAGTTTGTGAAAAATAATGCTTAGGTCAAAACAAATCTAACAAGTCACTAAATAATTAATGAGTTAATAACTAAATGAAACCCATGTACCGAGCATCTGCCCTGTGCCGAGGAGGGAATGGGTGACATAGGAGGGGGTAATGCACAGCACTGGCCCTCGGGGAGCAGAGTAGTATGAGGGAATCTAGTAGAAAGAGCAGAAAGTAAGTCTAGAATAAATCCTCATCCACCCCAACTCAACCTGCCATGGTTTAAAACATCACCATGATGAGTGGCGTCATGGCCAGAGTCATCACTATCTCCAGCATTATCATCCCCAGCCCCACCTTCACCAGCAGCAACCGCAGCTACAGCCCCGATATCAAAGAGCCACTGTTAAATTTCCCCAGGTGTACCTGGTGTACCTAGGCTGCATTGGTTGCCCTTCAAACCAAACCCACCACTACACCTGCTCGCAAGGACCTGTTGTGCATAGGGTCACACACACAGAATCAGGAAACGAGTGAGAGAAACAGATGACATTAAACAAACCTGCAAGCACATGGAGTGGAATGTGTCTGGGGAGCGCTGCTTTGAGGCCCTGGAGAAATGACCAACTGTTCTGCTACTCATTTGGGAATCTTCCTAGCTGGCTGCTAAAGTGCCCCGTGCCCTGTTCCAACCCTCCACGCCAAGCGTGCTCATGGAATAGAGAACGAGTGCAGCATCAACTTGAGCCTAAGACGAAAAGCAAAGGAAATGTGGTACTGCAAAAATTTTAAAAATGCTGAGCTGATATTGGCCATGGTGCAGGCACTTGTGATAGCCTACGTCTGATTTCAGGCACAGTTACGGGGAACAGTTCCCCACTAGCATAGACTCACGCTGACCTGGACACACTTTGAGAATGCACCACGTTTCTTTCCGCTTTGTGCCTTAGAGGCTTCTCCAAACTCTTGGGAGTCCTTTCAGTCCTCAACCAAAAGAAACCTGGAAGCGCGGGGAGAGAATGGTCCTGGAGCAATCCTTGGCCAACAGGGAAGTCACCGGCCCCCTATCCTTCAAGCAGACAGTTCTGTATACTTTCCAGAGGTCACAGTTAAATCAAGCCCCTGTTGTTTAAAGCAATGACCTTGACAGTGTAACTTTATATTCATATTCTCTCTCTCTCTGTCTCTCTTTCCTGAATCCCCCTGTCCCTCTTTATTGCTTCCTTGGAGTCATCTCCCTGCACTGATGTCTCTCTTTCAGGCTCTGCTCTCAGGAGAAAGGACTAAGACAGCTACTATTTGTGTTATACACAGAAGGCCAATGATTTTTCTCCCAGGCCTTTTATCTCCAACTAGGTGGTGACTATAATTTGGACAGCCATTCATGAATTTGGCCTTATGGGTGGAAATGCCAGATTTCCAATAAGGGTATCACTGAATTAAAGATGGAATTTTATAGCTCCATTAGGCTCCTCAAAAGTCTAAAACAGAATCCTTTACTAAAACAACTAAGCAAAAAAGAAGTTACTAATCAGTAATATTCAGTAGCATTGGAATTCATCTATACATTCAACAATTATCTCCCCCATCTACTGCAATAAGCCCTGAAGATACAGTGAAGTTCAGGATGGACAAGAGTTCTTGCCCTCATGGGGCTTGTAGTCTAGCAGGAAAAAGCAGACATTACACAAGTAGTTAAACAGACTCATGTAAGTACAACCAAGAAGAAATAAAGAGATGCTATGAAAGTGAATAATAGGGACCTGATGAAGAATGGGGCTATAGTGCAGTCAGAAGTCCACAAATGGTTTCCAATTAGCATTTACAAGAGAATGACACAACTGTGCAGCTTGTAGAAAACCTCCTGGATATATAAATACACAGGTACAATTCAGCATCTGTATTAGTCTGCTTGGGCTGTCATAACAAAATTCCATAGATGGGGTGGCTTAAACAACAGGAATTTATTTACTCACAGTTCTGAAGGCTGGAAAGTCCAAGATCAAGGTGCCAGCAAGATAGGTTTCATTCTGGGGCCTCTTCTTCTGGCTTGTATAAGGCCACTATCTTGCTGTGTGCCCACATGACCTTCTCTTTGTATGTGTGTGCGGAAGGGGTAAAGGGGAGAGAGCAAAAGCTCTCAGGTGTCTCTTTTTATTAGGACATTATCCCATTATTAGGGCCCCACCCTCATGACCTCATCTAACCCCAAGTACCTTCCACAGGCCCCATGTCCAAATACCACCACTTAGGGATAACCAACAAATGGTCTTCAGCAAACGAATTTTGCAGAGACACATTCAGTCCATAATAGTGTCTCTTGCAACACCTTTCATTGTTTTTGACCTTTAAAATCTGTGAAATGGGCTAGGATAGGGGGGATGTAGGAATGTGGTAATAAGTTTTTCCTTCCCTTTCCACCAACTTGGATAGTTCCTTGCATTTCAGGTTAAAAAACCATTTAAATATACTAGGTAACAGAGACTAGAAAAATGTATTAGACTAGAAAAATTTTAAAACATGGGAGAAAATGGTATTAGGTACCAGTTAAATAATACATAAGTCTTAGGTGTTTTATATAAGTTTCTTTTGTAGATAGAGACAAACGCTGGATGTAATACAAAGGACATCTAAGAAACTGAAGATGAATTAGTCTAACTAATTAGTCACACCTCTTGTTTTATGCTCAGAAACATGGGCAGGCAATCCTGATAAACCTGTACAAGGAAATGGTTTCAGACAAGGTCAGATGGTCGGAGTTCAGGTCAAGGTCAGCTTGCATTGACATTAGACACTACTGCAAACATGAAAAGAATACAGACTTGTGAGAAAACGAGGGAGAAAAAATATTTGGGCTGTGGTAAGTCTGGATTCAGGTGATTGGGCAAATGAATTTAAAAATAAGGAATGACTTGTGGTGCCTGGAAGGGAGCTCTGGACATACTGGGGCGGTGTGCGCTGATTTTGAACTCTCACAACCATTTTTCCTTCTTCGGGTAACAGCCTCTTGATTTCCTTTTGGGTAATTACCTCTTTTCCTTTTGATGTAGTCTTGTCTGGATTGCAAACCCCCAAGTAAGGTCCCTAAGATGCTCTCCTGGGCTCTGTATCTTGAGTGGAGCGAGCAGACAGGTCCCCAAGGATGGCTGGAGGTCACGATCTGTGGGGGGCTCTCTCACAGGAGGATTCTCTAACCTGTCCAGGGTCCTGAATGTTTCTAAGCCAGGGTTTTATTTTTTTAAGATTTTCTGCTTATAATCTTTTTATGTATAACAGCTTTATTGCGATACAATTCACATGCCATATAATTCACCCATTGAAAGTATACAATTCAATGATTTTTAGTATATTCATGGAATTGTGCAACCGTTACCACAATCAATTTTAGAGCATTTTCATCACTCCACAAAGAAACTCAGTACCCATCAGCAGTCGCTCTCCGTTTCCCCCAGGCAACCACTAATCTACTTTCTGTTTCTATAGATTTGCCTATTCTGGACATTTCGTATGAATGGAATAACACAATGTGTGCTTTTTTATAACTGGCTTCTCTTACTTTGCATAATGTGTTCAAGCTTTGTCCACGTTGCTGCATGTGTCGGTACTTCATTCTTTTTATGGCTGGGTAATGTTCTATTGTATGACTACAGTGCATTTTATTTATCCATTCGTCAGTAGATGTACATTCGAGTTCTTTCTCCCCTTGTTTTTATGAGTTACCCAGTGTCCTCCCAATACATTCCTTCTCTATTGAAGTTAGGCAGGGTCAGTTTTTATTGCTTGAAGCTAAACAATGGTAACAGATGAAATTTTCTCTGTAACTGTCCATATATATGTTACAGATGTGGTGGCCCTAGGGTTCAGGCAGAACCCAGCTCTGTGCCTCACTCGACTTCAGCCTTTCTTTATGGGACTTTCAGTGAGGAAGGCTGAGCTTAAAAATCAGGGCAACAAACCAGAAATTACAGATAACTAAATGTTTCGAGTATCTATTCAACTGTCCCATTCTCACTAACTCCGAGGGGACCACCCTACCCAGTGTTCCAAGAGAAAGGCCGACAGCAGAACCCACCCTACGCAGATGCGTGAAGTCATGGAAATCCATTTTTATTTCTCATTCTTTTAGCTTCCTTGCAATAAAGCATTCTTCTACCACCACCTCAAGGCTTTTATCCTCTCTTCCCTGATCTTTCAACTTCTGCTCTCATGCAAGAACCTAATATTCATTGCACAGACCTTCAGTGTGAGTTTGAATCTTTTATTCTCTCTTACCAGCAAATTTGCTTTGCTTTTAGGATTCTAGTGTACCTGAAGGGCCCTCTAATAGTGGAAAGGCATTTGACCTCAGTTTATTACATCTGTAAAATGGAGTGGTTGGATAGGTCAATGATGTTTCAATTTTGTTTAGCGAAAGAAACAGCTCTTCAAATGCTATGACGGGTGGAAGCTAAAACACAGGCGAGGCCAAGGAAGAACTACTCTGCATTCATTTTTTTTTTTTTTAAACCTGGAATACCTAAGCGTACCGTGCAAGGGCACCCCATTCCCTGGGTGTGTTTGTAAAGTGAATAACTTAGGTTCAAGGACACCTGCTGCCACGAGAAGAGGGACAGGGAACAGATGGCTCTTGGGTGAGATCAACGCCTACAGTGGGGTTTTCTGAAAGAAGGGTAAAAATTCACATGGTGGAAGTTTGAAGAAGGAATGAATCCGAAAAAAGTCTTGGACTCAAGAACAAAGAAGCAAAATTAGGAGCTGGGGGTGTCCATAATATCACTTTCTCCGGAAGGGTGTTTTTCCCTTGGACCATGGGAAAAGCTAGATTTAGTATGCAGTTGAAAATATTACATCTTTCCCTCAGTTGATACAACCCGATCTTTGAGCAAAGTCTGATGCAGCCACAAAACCCTGTGTGGTCGCGGGTGTGGACAAGAGGGGCAGGGCCATAAAAGGGCACTCGTCCTGCCCCACACCCGCTCTCTGCTGTGTGGAGGGTGCACCTGTCTACCCAGGGGACTGTGTCCATCCAGGAGTTCTGTGCAGTGGGGAGAAGCGAGAGAGTGGACGTCCTCCAAGGTATGGGGGAGAGCGAAGAACACACAAGCAGAAGCACGAGCTGCCAGCCAACTCGGGAAGAACATGAGAAGAGAATCCGTCTTCCCAATGGAAGAAGGTGTGGAAAGCTGAGGCTGGGTGACATCATAATCTATGCTTCAGTCTCTCCCCAAATTGTCCCAAACCTTGGCTCCCCCATCCCTGAGTGAACCAGTCCCCGGCCCGATGAGGGGAGAGTAGCTTAGCAATGCCCAGTCCAGAGACAGGCTTGAGCTGCTCTGCCGGGGGAGGCTGCTCCTGGGAAACCGCTTTCTGAAGCCTCGTGCTGTGCCGTGTGTCAGAACAGGCTTAGCACTTCTCCTGCTCTGTGCTCTTCCTGTTCCAAAGCAAGAAGCATCCAGCATGAATAAGGCAACGGGCTTCACACCCTACCTCTGAGTAATACCGTCAGGCCCTCTGGTTCTTATTCTGCCCGGTTGCGTCCAGAAATAGAAGGCTTCCAGTGTGCGGGCACCGCGGAGCCCACGTCAGCCGAGGTGAAGGTGAGCCCTGTCCTGCCATGCGTCGTAAATAGCGCTCCTCTTGAGCCGGCCTCACACCCCCTCCTCCCCGCTCCTCCATCTTCTCTTTAGTGGGACATCAGTCAGGACAGGTTGGATCATGCTGGGGTAACAAACAGCCCCCAGCCCCAAACCTAAGTGACTTGCAGCAACAAAAGCTTATTTCTTGTTCACGCTACATGCCCATTGTGCGTTGGTGGAAGGTGGGATGAGAGGGTCTGCTCATCGTCGTCACTCAGGGACTCGAACTTTGCAGGCGTCATGCCAGAGAACTCTAAAGGGTCTTGCAGAAACACGTGGGCCTGGGAGTCAGACTCTCCACTTCTACTCACAACACGTGGGCCACGGCCCAACCAATCTCAAAAGGGCCAGCAAGTGCAGGCCTCCTGTCAGCCCAGAGTGTGGAGACCTGGAAATAGTCAGCAAATGGCCCTAATGACTAAGATAAGTGGAAAGATGTGGTTTTGGGGTCAGGAAACCATGAATTGCAATCTTAACTCCACCCTTCCTAGCTGTGTGAAATTTAGCAAATTATTTGTTTTTAATCCTCAGTTTCCCCTTCTGGAAAGTGAGGAAATAATGCCTTCCTAGGGACATCTACTAGTGTGTAGCACATAAAATAGGGTATTTAGCTGGGCGCGGTGGCTCACATCTGCAATCCCAGTGCTTTGGGAGGCTGAGGTGGGAGGATCACTTGAGGCCAGGAATTTAAGACCATCCTTAGCAACATAGCGAGACCCTGTCTCTATAAAAAATTTTAAAAATTAGCTAGGCATGGTGGTCCATGCCTGTAGTCCCAGCTACTTGGGAGGCTGAGGCAGGAGGACGGCTTGAGCCCAGGAGTTCAAGGCTGCAGTGAGCTGTGATGGCACCACTGCACTCCAGCCTGGGAGACAGAGAGAGATCCTGTCTCTAAAAAACAAATAAATAAAATAATAAAATAGGGCATTAACAGATTGTATTTCCCTTCTTTCCTTTTCCTATTCAAATACATGATTGCAGGACACCTCACGTGAAGGTTTTATTTTTCTCCATTTATGTGGCGGACTTGGGTTTTCTGTCCTCTGCCCTCCCCACTGGACCTTACACTGCTCACCAATGGGGGGAGGAAAGTCCTTCAGCACAATGATTCCTGCAGGTTATGTCACAAACACAGCCCATGAGAGGAAAGTTGTACAGAGGGTATTTTTGAGTCAATTGATTAATTAATTAATTTTTTATTTAACTTGACAATGTGTCACCCTGAACAGCGAAGGGCCAGGGCGCAGCACGACATGCCATGCAGTGTTGAGGGGTGTCCATACAACAGGTTGGGATGGGAACTGGCAGTATAAAGAATAAACTGGTGGTGGAGGAGTAGAAAGAGGAAGAGGAGGGAATATGGGAGGGGGGGATTCTTTTGGGTGTGTTGACTGAAAGGCTACCAAAGAGGAACTTTAGAAACGTTTGCATTATCTTAGGGCTTTGGAGTACATTCCTAATTTTCAAACATCATACTGGGTTGTTTCTGGTCATGTCTTTCCAGTCCTTGCGGGGGTTGATACAGGAAGGCAATGGGATTCTTGATGTTGTCGTTTTCTGGATAGAAGCAGTGTGGAAAAGAAAAATCGAGAAGGTGAGAAAATGAAGGTGGAAGATCTGGAATATCTGGGCCAACGGATAAAGATGGAAGGATAGAGAAAAGCTTCCCTAATCCTCCCCTACACCCCATATTTTACCCTCCTCCTCCGCTTCCAGAATTATTTAACTCTATGGGAATCACATCCAACAAAAATTTCCTACTCACCTATTATGAACACATATCTATTTTTACTTTAAATTGATTAAGACTCCTTTATTTAGATTTTATGAAGTTTCGAGAGCAGTTCAAAAATAAATATAATTTTTTTCTTGCAGTGCTGTGAAGATAAATGATTTACAGAATCTCGCGTTCTACTTCTAACAGAGGTGCTCTGGGCAAAGTCATTCCTTGCCCGGCACCATGGTCTATAGCATGCATTGTGCCCATCACCATAAGACATAAGACGCAAGACATCCTATTCTACCTTTCACAAATCTGCATAACCCCCTCTTAAATGAGAACAACTCATGGCCTATACATTCCATGATTATTGTCTGTCCTTCTAATGAGAACTGGATTTGATTGATTTCAGAACCATATCTCTCAAGCTCAATAAGCTTCTGCCTAGTCCACGAATGCTAGAACTGAGGCTAATAGGTGTTTGTACTTGCATGACTTTTTATCCTTAGAGTGTTTTGCACTTGTAAGATTCCCCTCTCACCTTCTGTCCTTCCCTATAACAAGTGACTAAAATTCTTAGGCTTTTCTTTTTGGAAAGTCGCTCCTATATTTTTGTGGGTGTGGTGCGCGTTTGTTTCTACCACCCAACATCCATTCATCCTCTTTCTGGTAACCACATCCTGTTTCCCTCTGGGAAATGGCGCCCTCCCCCACTCTTAGTCTATACAGCTGAGGTGACACTGTGCCTATTCCACACCAGGAGCATGCTCAAAGGTCAAGGTGTTGAGTGCATAGCCCCCCCCCCGCTCCCCCTCCCCCGCCATCTACAACAGGTGTGGTTCAGTGTTGGGCGTAGGGCTCTATCATGGCTAATTAGACACAAAGAGCGGTGCACTGGCACTGCAGGGAAAGGGATTTTGCTTTTCTTGCAGTGCAGAAAACTTAGAGGCTTTAAGGGCTGGAGCTGCCATTACCATCTGGCTACAACCACCATCTGGCTTATCACATGATGCTGTGAAGAAAGCCAATGCAACTGAAGACATGGTGTAAAAGATTAAAAAGAAAAAAAAAAACCTGGGGCTCACGATAGTATTTTTGAGCTCCAAAACCTAATTTTTCTTGAAACTGGCCCTGGCCCTGAGATTGTCATGTTATATAAACTGATTAGTTTTCACTTTCATTAAGCCAATTTGGGCTGAATTTCCTGTCACTGGAAGCCAAAGGAATTCTTACTGATACATTAGTGAAAAGGCCTTTTTTTTATGCCTGGAAATGGGGCCATCTGAAAAATCAAAGGCAGAGGAACAAAAGTATGCTGGAAAAGGAAAGGATCTTGTAGAATAACCAGCTCCAAACCCATTAACCATAAGATGAGGAAGCTGAGGGTCTAGGAGGGGCTGTCTGTGTGCATGCTCACACAGTTGCTAGCGGGAGAGGTGGGAGCATGCCCTGGACTGGCCATCTCGTTCTCTTTGTTGCCTCGTCCCAGGAGGATTGGAACGGAGCCCATTTCCTGCAAGGGTGTCCTTTCTGGTTTGTTTCCAACCACCCTCAAGAGCTCACCATGCCGAGCCACCCCTTTCTTCCCTCTCTCCCTCTTTCTCCTTTCCTTTCTTCTCTCTCCTATTTGATGTATTTAAAATTTTTTAGTTTGAAATATTCAAACACACAGAAAGAACAGAAGTCAAATCACAGACACCATGTACCTCCATCTAGATTCACAAATGCTAATGTTTTGCCATCTTCCTGAGATTTTTCTCTCATAAGGATAAGACATTGCAGTTACAGCCAAAGTCCCACTGACTTGCCCATCCCTTTGCTTCCCTTGTGTCCTCTCCAGCAGTAAACACTATCTTAGACATACTTGTATTTTTCTTAATAGTGCTTTGTGCTTGAAATACACCAACAGGAGATACTTTGGTGTTGGGCTTTATACTTTTAGGTCAGTAGTATTGTACATATTCAGCTGCAGCTTGCTTTTCTCACTCTGTGTTATATTTTGAGATTTATTTATGTTGGTAGAGGTAGATTTCTTAGTCTTTATTTTTGTAAAAATGCATTTATTTTGTCCTGTCTCCTGAATGACAGTTTAGCTGGTTATAGACACCTAGGCCGATGGTGCTTTTGCCCCATCACGGCATCGTCTGGCATTGTCACGTATGTTACATTGAGAGGTTGGCTGCCAGTTTCAATTTTTATTTATGGGCGTGGGGAAGGAGCCTATCCTTAATTTTTGTTTGCTTTAAGACATTACCTGTGATTTTGGATTTTGATTATTTCATCTCCTTGAGGGTCATTCATCAATGTTGGAAAATACTTTACCATTATCTATTCAAATACCGTTTCTCCCATATTCTCTCTGAGCTTTCATTCTGGAACTCCTATTAGACGTATGTGGGATCTACGCAGCTTAAACTGTTTAGCCTAATCCTTTCTTTTGTACTTTCTTGTCGTTTTGCAGTCTAATTTCCTCAAATTTATCTTCCAACCTACTAATTCTCTCTTTAAGGGTGTTTAATCCATTACTTAATCTGTTCATTGGGTTTTAAATTTTATTTGCTACTTTTCCCATATCTAGATGTTGTATTAATATTTGGTTCTTTTCCAAAGTTGCCTGTTCTTTGTTCATAGGATCTTGCTTTTTTATTAATAGCTTGAATCCTTTTATTTACATTTTCAATAATTTTAAATAGCTCTTTATACATTTTTTTCAGATGCTTCTGTTCAAGTTCTAGAAATCTAATTATCATGTAGTTTGTGCGGCCATATGGTGAACTGATTTTTTGTGGGATGTTCTTTCTTCCTTCAGAAATTCTGTGGCTTGCCTTTCTAACGTATTTCTGCTCTGGTTTCCAGTGAGCACCCTAGGAGTATCATTGTCAGGGAATCAATTTTTATGATATATTTTATGATACAGTTTCACCTTGATAGTTTCCTGTCAGTATAAAATAAGACTTTAAACATCTAAGAAATGCAGTCCTGGGTTTGATTTCTCAGGGAAAAAAAAAAAAAAAGGTTTCCCCAAATAGATACAGACAGTGAGAGACAGAGACAGCTTACTTGTCACTGCCTTGTGCTGATGGCTATGTGTGTGTGTGTGTGTGTGTGTGTGTGTGTAGTTGCACTAGAGTTGCATGCCTTTGAGGGTTCTGATCTTACGCTTTTCATATTGCTCAGGCCCAAAGTTTTGTGTCCTTTCTCTACATGGAAGAAAACAAAACCCAACTCCATAGGTTATTGGCATCAAAAGCCACTCCTTTTATTGCTATAAACCTGCTCATATTTACTTATCTGATTTTCTTAATTCCCTCTTTTTTTCCTGAAATCTGGGAATTTCCCTGTCTTTCTTGTGACTCCAGCATTTTAATTTATCTGTATTCTATCCAACAATTTTTGGTGTGCGTAGTGAAAGGGTTTTCAAGCTATCTTGGTGCTCCTCACCCAGTTTCTGCTCCTGGCTGGATGCCCTTGCCACGTTTTTCTGTTGATGATACTGATAAAGTCTCCATGAAGATTTCTGGGCCCTACTGTATTCTCATAGGTGCAAGGTTTTACTCTTGGCTAAGCTCTGTGTCCTCCTCCCTGGTGTCCCACTGGCTTAGCTGGCTGGGCTCTCTGCAGCAGCTGCTCTGGGTCCCTCATGTCACCCGCAGGCATGGTCCTGTGCCTCAAGGTGCATCCCTCTTACCTCTCATTCCTGTTGCTACATGGGGCACTGTAGGGCTCCCTTGACGCGTGCAATCCCTTACCCAGCCCGCCAGGCTGCAGGTGGGGAGATGGGCAGCGCCACTGGCTTGCTTCCATCACAGGCACAGCCGAGAGCTGAGGCTTACATCACGATGCTGCCTCACTATTCTGGGATCTGAATCCCCAGGTGGCTGCTGGAGAGACTGGGAGGTCAACCCAGAAGTGCCACAGAGTTGATGTCACATGGGACAACTTTCACCAGAGGGAGACAAGAGCTGGCATAAAAATTCTTCTCCCTTCCTCCCCTAAGGTGGACTAGCAAACATGCAGTGCTTTCAGGTGGCCTCTTTGAAGACATCCTGAGAGATGGAGCAATCAACTGTGCTTGTTATAAAAGCTGTGAAATAACCCCTTAAATGTACTCTCCTACATTTCCTGACTCTCTCCTATTTTTTGCACACTCCGGCTTCCCTGGAGTTGTATCCCGCTATATACTCTTAATACCCAAGAATTAGCCCCAGCTCCATTTCTAAGGAACTCTTGCTAGGATGTGCTATCTTTCTGGAACCTGTAACTCGCCACTTTGTTACTAATCAGGCAACGATTGGTGGGAGACGAAAGCCTCTGCGAGAAGAAAGTACATCTCTCCCATTGTTTTTTTTTTTTTTTTTTTTTTTGAGACAGAGTCTCACTGTGTTGCCCAGGCTAGAGTGCCGTGGCGTCATCCTAGCTCATAGCAACCTCAAACTCCTGTGCTCAAGCGATCCTTCTGCCTCAGCCTCCTGGGTAGCTGGGGCTACAGGCATGTGCCACCATGCCCGGCTAATTTTTTCTATATATTTTTAGTTGTCCAATTAATTTCTTTCTAATTTTAGTAGAGACGGGGTCTTGCTCTTGCTCAGGCTGGTTTCGAACTCCTGAGCTCAAACAATCCACCCGCCTCGGCCTCCCAGAGAGCTAGGATTACAGGCATAAGCCACTGCGCCCGGCCCCCATTGTTTTTTTATATGGGTATCAGCCTTGAACAGTCATGCAAAGCTTCCAAGCTTTCTACTGCACAACCACATTGTATCCTGGTGCTGAATTCAGGCAAAGTGGAGACAGTATGTGGAAAGGGCTTGCAGCACAAGACCTCGGCGGTGCTGAAGGGAGACAACTTCTAGATTCATGTTGTGAGCTGCAAGTCCTTGAACTGCTCAACCCTTTCTTTGGTTTACATAATAAACTTAAAAAGTGGACAATGATGGGGCCCAAGAAATCCCCCTGGTGCTGTTATTTTCTCTTTCTTTTTGTTGAACGAATCATCTTTTCCGGCCATGCTCCTGCTGAATCTGCAGGGTACTTCTGATAGTCATCTTCATTTTAAATTTAAGGCTCTCGAAAATTTCATAGTGAAAACAGTGTCCTCCACATAGTGCATTACCACCAGGAAAATGTAACATGGAAACGTTTAATCATGAAATCTCAGAGTATGAGAGGTAGAGGAACCCCACCGCAGTGCGAGTGCATGGTATCTGGGCGGGATCCACTATTTAGACTGAGCAAGACTGAGCAAATTTAAATGAGAGCACATAAAATGGTCAAAGGTGTAGAGGAGTGGGAACAAGGAGAAATGAGATTCAGACCAACTAGCAATAGGCCCATGAATAGGTCTGTGGCCCATGAATAGGTCATTTAACCCATATGTCCTGAAATGGACCTCTGAACACCCTTCCCATATAGGGAGAGATCCCTGGAAAGGCAGGAGACAGAATCTTGCCTCCTACTGTGGAAGCTGAGGAGGGTCAGATGTTCCCTCTCTTAGCATCCTGGCAACCGGAGTGCAGACAGATAATCTCATCTCCGCCAATTCACTGATCCCACACAGGACTTTGAATCTAGAGCCAACGATGCTGTAAGGTGAGTGGCCATTTGGAATTCATTTGAGTGGTGGCAGCGTCCTCTCCTTTTGGGGTCAGTGGTGGCAACAGGCCAGCTGTTGGAACAGTGGTGCCCATCAGCACCCTCCCTGTGGCATGTCACAGCTGCAGTTCTGGCCTTTCCCTGCTGTGGGTTCCTGCATAGTTTCTGAGCGGGGATCTGCAGCCGTGCTGTGGGGTCTGGGAACTATGCGACATCATTGCAATACGCTTCTTTGCTGCTTAATTTAACAGCGTTAATTACTCTTGCTTGGAACCAAACACCCTAATCGTGGAAGGTCTAAAATTTCTCCTGTGTTCATAAAATCCCACAAACTGCTATGTGATTCTTTGGATTTTGCAGAACACTTTTATACATATGGTCTTATTTCATCCTCCAAATAACCATGTAGGAATGCTTTATTTAACGCTTCACATGGATGGGGATCAATGAAGGTCACCAGGACTGGTGGCTTGCTTAATGTGATAGTGGGGGCAGGGCTCATGCCCAGGTAAATTCCTTGCACTTTTTCTATGTCACTACTGGACCCAGGGCTGGGTTCAGATGCGATCATGGACCTGAAGGCGCCGTCTAACCTGAAGAGCACTGTATGGTCGTTATTGCTGTTTAAGGTCGCCCAGGGAGAAGGCGGCAGACATAGAATGTCAAGGCAGATCTTCCCAGTTCTAGTCCAGCATCACTTCATTTTTGCATACTCCCTCCCTCCAAAGGAATGCTTTTATCTAGTTAAATTGATAGGTTACTTGTTTGAGGGCTACTTATTTTTACAGGTGGTTTTGGCACAGAAATAAGACATTTCTTGGCTATGTTTAAAGAATTCAAGAAATCTTTTCATGGTATTTTTAAGAGCCACACCAAAACGTGTCCACTGACACCCTGACCCCCTAATGGTTCACTTCAGGTCACCTGAGTATAACACAGATTTATCCACACCTCTTAAGTGCATGTATAATAATAATGGAGAATTTGCTCCAATTATCCCAACACCCTCCAAACTGTCCTAACAGTATCACTTTCTCAGTGCTGTCTCTCCTGCCCTCTCTTCTTATTAAGCCTTGTGACTTAATCACATCCCTTGACATTCCTGGCAGCCTCTTATCTCCTGGTGGAAAGAAAGAAAGCCAGGTAAGCAGAGGAAGAGAGAGACAGGCAACACCCCAATTAGTAGTAACTGCTGAGCAAATGGAAACAGTAGAAATGAAATGATCTCCACTGACCATGCAAGACTCAAGTAGCTGAGAGGAAAAGAACAAATCCATTATGAATCCAAGAACGTGATGGTGACCATAGGCAGGTGGGGTGGCGGGGAGAGGTGATTTCTTCCCCATCGGCCTTTTCAACAAGCAAAATGACTGACAGTCTCAACCGCGGACATGCTTATGCTAGTGTGGGGAAGGTGGGGACAGGGCAATAATAATTGCGACAACAAATGTATTTAGATAGCGTTTTACAGTTTGCGAAGTGAGGCGAGCAGAGCAGTTTCCTCCCTTTTGTATATGAGGAAACAGCCTCCAAGGTGTTTAGAGGTTTGCCAGGCATCACACAGCCATTAAGTGGCGGAGCCAGGAATCGAGCCAAGTGTTGTTACAGGGAGTGGGGGGATGAAAAAAGAAGGAAAAAACAACAAAGAAATAAGGAGAGATGATTAAGACGGCAAGTGGGAGGAAAGGCAACAGAGAAATCTCCCGTGACAACAAAATGGAACTAAAAAGAACGATAATGATAAAATGTCCGGCCCTGTATGGATCTGAGAGAACAGAATCCTGGCCAAGCACAGGTAGTATAAATGATGCGCCATCATTACTTGGACACCAAGATAGACACAGAATTTTTAAAAATCCTCATCATAATGATTTAAAAAACAAAATAAAACACACTGACCATACAGAGCCATGACACACTTCTCACATTTTTTTTTGGTGATACTTTTGACATATTCTGTCCTATTTTAACATTTGGGAGGCATTTGTTTGTTGTGAAGCTCCAGGGGTAGGGAGGGGCACAGGTGTGCTGTATTGCACATGTACCCTGCTCACAAGATGCACTAACGTGTGTTTCTTACTTCTGCCTGTTACCTTTCCCTTAAAACGGACCAAGCGTATTCCTAGATCGCTTCCCCGGTAACGATGGGGCTGGATTTACTCAGCTGGAAATATACATCCTGACCTCTGATCTGTTAACCACTCTGCTTCACAAAGGCCCAGACTCTAGCTCAAATTCCGGAAGCTCCATTCCTACTATGGCCAAAATGCCAGCAGTGACTTTGCTCAGAGGATGATCTGAAGCAGCCGTCAATGTTTGTTTTGTGTGTGATAAGGCAGAGCTGTGTTTACAGAAAAAAAAAGGAAAATAGAGAATCTTTTCTTATCTACTCATTTTAGCTAAATCCTAGTGCCAGTGAAGGTTGTATCTCTAAGCTGTTCTCCAGTCTACAAAAGGCCAAATCTGTCCCAGAGAGTCTCAGCACCCCAGGGTGAGTCTACAGGCCCGTTACACTAAACAGACCATCTAGTTGGTTCCTGGGTGGCACCAGAGGGTGTGTTGGGAGCGAACACAGTTGTTGAACATGATCTTAAATCAAAAGTTCGTAACACAAATTGCCCAGTAATGCAACCATTTACTTCTTCAATCTACTTATGTTTTTAGAATAAACCATCTGTTGGTGGTAATTTGGTGAAAAATTTTATTATCTATTTTGTTTATTAATAGTTTGATCTTTCTGAAAATAACCCTAGTCATGCTTAAATGATTATCCCTTAATTTTCAAATCTGGGGAATAGACTAGATTCATTTTTCAGTCACCATTCATGGTTTCACAGAAATGGATTTTATCTTCTTCTAGCCTTTTCTGTCTCTTGGAAGTAATATGATTGTTGTTGTTGTTAGTTTGCCAGTTGTATCTGTTTGCAAATGGCAGAGTTTCTATCATTTTATTTTAATTCTTCCTTTGTTTTTTTCCCATAATAAATAGAGTTTTAGAGTTAGATAGCTTTGGATTCAAATCCTGGCTCTTTTGCTTTATTATCTATGTAAACTTGTATGACGGTTTTATATTTCTAATGTCAGGACATAAATACTTACTTTAAAGGGTCATGAAAGGATTAAGTCAGACATAAAAATGACTTACACAAGGTAAACACTCCAAAGATGTTATTTAATATAATAATTTTCTCCCCAATTTAGTTTTATTATTTCTTTCTTGAATTTGGCACCAGAAATCTAACGTAATATTCAAGCGAGGATATGCTGTATTTTTGGACATGATCAAGATACATAAATAATATAATAAATATTCTTTGATGCTTAAAAGCCAACATATAAATTATTCCTTTGTTTGTTTTTAGCTAAATAAACACAAGAAGTCTTAAATCTTTAAAATCCAAAGAATTTTCATTCAACATGAAAATTATTTTTAGAAGAATGAAAAGAAAATAATTGAAAAATGCATTACACATTATTATATTCGTAAGTGGATTTAGTGATCCATACAGTTCTATACACATTTATGAATTTTGACCAAAAACAATGAGATCAGATTGACCAGCAATCAAATAGTTCAGTATTTTTCATCATCAAATAAGTATGGCCAACAATCAACACAACCCACACTGCTGTCTCGGAGATCCGCAATGCAGATTGCAATGTGCAAAAGGCTCTGATACGTCTTGCAGTAGACAAACATGCTCTAAGTGTTAATAAATCCTAAATTTTACAAATTTATTTGACTATGGGACCCCTTTTGTTCATGGATACCTAGGAACAGTGGTGTGGACTGAAGGCTGTGTCTTCATTTCTCAAATTCATATGTTGAACCTAAAATGCCCAATGTGCTGGGACCAAGGTGGGGGTGCCTTTGAGAGGTAATGAAAGTCCTGAGCACAGAGTCCTCATAAATGGGATTATGCTCTTATAAGAAGAAACATGAGAGAGATAATCTCTCTCCCTCTTTCTTTCTCTCTCTCTCTTTTTACCATGTGAACGTAAGAGGAGAAGAAGGCCATCTGCAAACCAGGACACAGGCCCTCACCAGACACTGGATCTGCCAGCCCCTCATCTTGGACTTCCCAGCTTCCAGAACTCTGACAAATAAATTTCTGTGGTTTAAGCCATCCAGTCTATGGCATTTTGTCATGGCAGCTCAAATTGACTAAGACAAACATGTAACAGAGCTAATCTCCTGAGGAACACAGTTTGGGAAACACGAATCTCTTGGGTAGTACCAAAATCCTATAGCATAAAAACAAAAACCAAAGAATAACCAACAATAGCAACACCAACAACAAAAGCCAGACCTGCGAATGTAGTTTCATACACATAAACGACATAGTTAATGAACAACTTCATTCATAAAGATCTTGTTTACACCTTTTAAGATTATCAATAATCATCTGGTTTAAGTAATATATTCCACTTCATTAAACAGCACTGTGGTCATGAGAGCCTGTGAGTCACTGCAAATGCCTTTGAGTTTTAATTGTTTTGGCTCTCACACAGGGACACGAGCCAGTCAGTCAGGACTGTCAGCTGATACTTATGAAGCATACATTTTTTTTAGGTTTATTCATAATTACTTTTGCACCATGGATTATAAGTAAATAGAATGTAGCACGTTCTGACGGTCAGGAGCCAGGGCTTGAAGCCAGAGAGAGGTGAACTTGAGTCCTGGTGCTCCAGGTGTAGACACCTCGTGTATCCGTGCCTCAGGTGCATCATATGTGAAATGGGACATTTCCTACTTCCTGAAGTTGTTTGAGGATTAAATGAAACTATATAAAAATGCTCAGCATACTACCAGACCTATAATAAGTGCTTAATAAATGTTCACTGTTATTTTATGAACTTCAGATCATGAGGTTATTCATCTTTTTTTCTTTTGTGAATAATAACCTTCTTTATCCTCAGAATATATATAGCCCCTGAAATGCCAGTGTAGCCAGCGAGTTTCTACATCCAGACTGATATTTACCTACATGCTATTTAAAAATCATTTGGCTTTCAAGTCAAAATCCTAAGGGAGAGTTATTATTATATGAGGGCTTTTGAAGGTCTCCTTTCATACCTTCTCACAGAGCGTGTTTCTGAGGAGAGCGGCAGAAACTACAGGGAAGCAGGGCAGCTGTTCTGCGCTCACAGGTACTTTGGAGGAGTTTTCGATGATTGACATTTCAGTGGCAGGGCAGGCAGGGAAAGAAAAGAGGCACTGTTCCTGCATCACTCACGCTCCTGTAATGCCCCCACGGAAACTCAATGCCGTTTTGAGGGCTGCCAGGTCAAAATTAATGCTCCCAGGGAGATGCCATGCCGATAGGAGTGAATCGGGGCTGAGGTTTCTGGAAGTCTAGTAGGGACATTGGTCTGAGAACTTTCTTAGCAAAGTCAAGAATGAGTGTCAAGTCTCATGGTCGATACTGCAAAGTGGTACGTCCCGATACTATTTCCCGGCCTCCTTTTCCCTGGCCTGTGTTTATTTTAGGGTCTGGTAAAGCTTACAGGAAAAAAGGAGCAGGAGCAATGGGAAGGGGACCACAGGGGGAGGGGAGGAGGAAGAGAGAAAGAAA
Source organism: Propithecus coquereli (assembly GCF_000956105.1). Lineage (NCBI taxonomy): Eukaryota > Metazoa > Chordata > Mammalia > Primates > Indriidae > Propithecus > Propithecus coquereli. The sequence continues at coordinate 1,599,573 of NW_012150119.1, read as the reverse complement.
GAGGAGGGAAAGGAAGAGGAGGAGGAAGTGGGAGGGGAGGGAATAAGGGAGGGAGGGAGGGAGGAAGGAAAGGAAAGGAAAAGCCCTCACTTTTCCAGTTTCAGTTTTGGCTACTGGGCGGCCTCCTGGTAGGTAGATGGCCTCCGTTCTCCAGCCCGCCCTGTGTGCACATGTCCCTGAACTGTGACTGCCACACCTCCCACCAGGAAGCAGGTCTATTTTTCCATCTCTTGAAGCTGAACTGGTCTCGTGACTTTCTTTGGACAATAAAAGTAGGCAAAGTGATATCGTATGGTTTTGAGGCTGGGATTCAAGAGGCCTAGCATGCCTAGCCCTCCCAGGGAAAGGCCGCTGGGCTGCCAGCCCAAACGAGCCCCGGTGAGACTGCAGGGCTATGAGAAACACAGGGGCCCCATCTGCAGGGGCTGATCTGCCCTGCTGACCCTGGACAACCAAGTAGGGCTACGCAGGTGAACCAGCCTCCACGTGTAGATGTCGGCTGAATAAATGGTGGTGGCTGCATCTCCCAGCTTGGGGCGTCTTGTTGAGCAGCAGTAGAGAAATGATACAGAAACAGAAGTGGGGGTCTGAGGGTATTGCCTCCCTCTGCCCTGGCTCCCCTGCCTTGAATGTTTGTGCTGTGTGTGGGCATTCAAGGCTGAACGATGTCGCAGCTAGAGTTTCCCAGCCGTCAACAACTGCAAGAGAAAGCACAGGCTTCTTGTTTAGTGAGGCAGATACTAGTTTAAGCCAGGTGTTTTGTTACTTGCAGCTCGACACAACCTTACTGAAATAAGGTGTCATTGAAAGTCTGACTGGAGTTGGGCGGTCAGTGATGGCAGGTATAGCATGGCACACGGGGAGTGACAGTGGCCCAGGGGTTGTAGAATCCAAGTGCATTCATTCATTCATTCTGTTAGTCATTACTGCACAGCGATCTGCAGACCTGTGAGTGGAGGGGAAATCACACCAAGTCCTACCTTGCCCCCCAGGAACCCCCTTTCAGACATCTCTGGCAGGATCCTCATTACACTGCAGACCCTTCTCCCGTGTTGGAAAGTGACTTCTACGAAAGCCACAACGTGCCCACGCACTGCGTTCACTCGCTGGCCACCGTCTCACTTTCTGGTGCCTCCCAGACTGTTGCTCTCAAGTGTGCCCATGAGGGAGGGGGGCGGAGGGAATACACAGGCCAGGGGTGGCGGGGATGGTAGCGTGCGGCACACAGAGCTACAAAGCCAGCTCATAGAAGTCTAAATGTTCTTCGAAATCCTGCTTGTCTTAAGCATTCAAAAACGTGGGAGAGATTAAACAGAATCTTGGTTTGTTTTAATATAGCAATCACATTTATATTTCTTACCGAGGAATAAATGTGGTCCTTGAGGGACATATGCCACATTTATTTTGTGGCTTCCATACCTCTGCTTCTGAGGAAATGAGCCTATGCCATTCTCTGCAATGATAATAGTTATTTGTTATTTTTTAGCGCCTACAATATGCCAACCACTGCGCTAGGCTCTTCACTTTCATAGGCCATATAATTCTCACGACAGCCCTAGGTGGTATTATTTCCTCCATATCAAAGATGAAAAAATTAAAGTTCAGAGATTTGAAATGATTTTTTTTCCTAGGCCTCCAAGCCAGTAGAGTGGAAATGATATTTAAACCCAGTTCTCAAGATCTTCAAAGCTCATCTTTTATACTACAACTTGCCCTTAATAAGCAACAGCCTCACATTTTCAGAGACAACCTTTTTCTTATCTTCTCCAAATATCCTTGGGGGAAAAGGAAACTAAAAGAGAATTACATTCCATTTTCAAAAACAAATCATAAATTGGTAGGCTTTCATTAATTAGAGAAAATAGAAGGAAGAGGCAGAGGTTTTCTTTCTTTCTTTTTTCTTTTTTTTAAGTCATTCTATCTCAGAAAGCCTGAAGCCCATTTGAATACACCTATTGGAATCCTAGATACATATGTGTGGTGAATAAAACTCCAGGTACCTAGAAGGAAATCTTAATCACCTGGCAAGGTCAAAGAGGCAAGGTGAGGAAACAGGTGTTGTTCCCTACGATGGAGACCTTCTCTGTGCCAGGTGTGGGGAGGCCATGATATCAGTGAATTGGAAGTGATTTTGGAAAACAAACAAAAAAAATCAATACAAGGAGCTTCAAAGCCAATCCAAGAAACTTCTAAAATACATGAAAAGCAGAAAGTTGGTGAGAGAGAGAACATTGGAGAGACTGAATAGAACGAATTCTGATTCAGTCTGTTTCACTGCTTCAGTCTATACCAAGAAATATGTTAAACCAGTGGTTTTTGCATCTTGTTGATGCCCCAGAGCCACCTTGTTAAAACACAGATCTCGGGGCCTTACCCCAGGTTTCCTGATTCAGTAGGTGTAGGGGTGGTGCCTGAAAATTTGCATTTCTACTGTGTTCATAGGTGACACTGACGCTGCAGGTTCGGGGCCACACTTTGACCACCACTAACTCCTGAACTATTCTTGGAACCAGCCGGGCTGGCAATGTGGATACACGGGGTGTCCTGAGCCTGAGGAATGGAACAGGGCAGACTGGCCGGCATCCTCCGGGCCACACTTCCACGCTATCCGTCAGCTAGGTGATCAGAGAGCAGTTTATTGGTGTGACCCACTTACATAACAAGGGCTAAGGGAAGAAGTTACACTTTAGAGGTACACTTCACCCTAACCCTAACCCTAACTGGACCTGAATGCAAATACTAGCTCTGATGTTTAATAGCCGTGCAAATTTGGGTAAGGCACTTCATCTCTTCAAGTTTCCTTTTGCTTATCTGCACCCAGGAGATCACAGTACATAATCTGTAGAATTTTTATGAAAACTAAAGAAGAACAGGTGAAGAACCTGCTGCCACAAAGTAGGTGTTCAAGAATTGATATTGTTTCAGCAAACTGGGCAAACTCATCCAACATCCCCTGAGGCTTGCTGGTTGAGGGTATTAACACTGGAAAAATGAGGTCAGAGCCAACTTGAGTTATTCCTCCTGGCTTGAGCCTGACCCTATGTCAGGACTGTGGCTTTAGGGAGCCAAGGCTGGTTTGAAGAGCAATCTACAAACCAGGGGTTGTTATTAGACTTCCGTAAGAATGAGAGCTATCTGGCCCTCAACTCACAACTTGGGCAACTGCCAAATGAGGGGATGGGAAGACTTGAGCTCGTCCACCAAGGCAAAGAATTCTTAAGCCTTATGACCTTTTACCACTTCTCTTCCAGCTCTATATAAACCTTTCATCTTGGCGCCCCTAGACTCAGGAAAAAGGAAATGCCAAAAGACATGTCTCAAAAGCAGCATGTTAGGTCATACCAATGGTCTACCTAGGTAAATTTTGGTGGTGGCACCCAATCCAGGTAGGTGGTGGCTCTGGAACTCTGATCCTTTGTGATCGTACCTCTCTGTGGTTGGGATGATAGCCCAAGAATGATGTTGTCATTTTCTAATATAGACAACACTGAACAATAGCACCATGAACCTGGAACTGTGCATCCTCTCAAGTTTGATGACCTTCTATTTTATCCCTGATCTTGGAGAGGAATCCATGCCCAATTATTATTTTTTTTAAAGAAGGTAATTATGATACGTAGTATTCTCTATAGAACAACACTGCAAAGGCAAGTTAGTTACTATCTGACCTAATTAGGTATGTAACTTTTAAAATTTGTACTGGCTTCTTCAAAAAGAAAAGCTAAAGTTATTTTAGACAGCGCAGTTATAATGACACAATGATACATGAGTCTAATGAGTAATTTTATCCAATTAATTATTTCAGAGAGGATAAATTTTTATGCTTGAAAAAAAATCATGCCAGCTTTTTTAATGTTTTGATCTTTGTAACTAATTTTAAAAATCACACTGTGCTGGCTCCATTTGCTCTGTGAGTCTCACAACAGTCCCAGTCGAAAGCAATAACATTCGAATTTGACCGAAGTTCCAGTCTTTATAGTCTCTCAGTGTGTCCTATCGCCCTGGGTGATTAAAGTCAGCTGGTTGAGTTAGCTTTCAGAATTTTCACGGTTTTAATATCATCACTTCAATAAGGTAGCTGTGAGCAAGGGGGACAGCTGAGCTCTTTAAATAAGAAACACCTGAATTAATCATCAGTTTCCAACCACATCCCACCTGCCTTGATCAATGGGCAAATGATGGTTTGTACAGTGTGGAGGTATTTTTCTGGGGTCAGTAATGAAGGGATGGCTTCCATTTCCCAGCAGTTCACGTCCAGCTCCTTACAATTTGGCTGATGCTTCGTGCTTACTACAGAACTCCATTTCTAGGTAACATCCATTAAAATGTTCCTTGAGGACAAGATATCTAAACGGCATATCCTCTGCATCTATCCACTTGAGTGACGTCATATATTAAGAAGCATGTTTTGATTAAGTATCTTAATTCTTCATGACAATGGTTCTTAAACTTCGGCAAGCATCAGAATCACCTGGGGGTGTATTCAAACACATATTGCTGACCCCAGAGTTTCTGATTCAGTAAGTCTGGGGTAGAGCCCAATAATTTGCATTTCTGATTAAGTTTCCAGCTAATGTTGATGCAGCTGGTATGGGGGCCACACTTTGAGACCCACTGCTTTAGAGATGCTGATACTATTTGTATTTTTAAAACTAAGTTCCAGTGGTTTCCCATGTGGGATAAGGAGTGAGAATATAGAAACTATTGTGAGGTCCTTACCTTGCAATTTTTTTTTTTTCCAAAGAAGTCTGCTATAATGAACTTTGTTAAAAACACAAGCTCTCAGCTTCTCTCTCTAGCCCCAGAGATGGGAAGAGGCAGTGTTCTAACTGGTCCAGGCATATCAGATCACATCTGTCTGTAGAAGTCAGGGAGACCACCTCTTAGAAGAAATGGCCATGCAAAAATGTTGATTCCAATTTTTGGTTTTTCAAACATGAGGTCACCAATGAAGGTGCTTTATACAATAGGTGAAAACACCAGTGATGAGGACAGATTGGTTACACAGGTAGGTCCTCCGGTGTGAGACAGCGAGCCCCTCTCTCTAATTTCCTACATGAAGCAACAGGATTGGACCTCGCTCCAGAAAGCACAGGAGGAGGCCTTTAGGTTCCTGGTAGAACCAAAGAGCCATCAAGTAATGACAAAGAGTGGTATCATTAACAGGAATCTTTTAGACTCAAAAACCATCAACCAAACTCCTTATCCCAACACCCCAGTCTTACCTCCAAAAGCAAATAAAACTCTAGGAGAACAATAGCATTGTTCTCATTCTGAATAATAATTTTATAGGTAAGTTGTCCATTGAAAGTCCCTGAATCTCCATTTCCTGAGAGACGGGTGTGTCTGTATGTATGTGTATTTATAAGAAAGAAAGAAGGAAAAATAACCTAGATATAGCTAAGCTTTGAGGACTACTTCTCTGAGAAGATGGAGAACATGATAGTCCGTTCTGCTTCCAGGGGTCAAGTTAGCTTCTTACTTACCAACATATGAACTAAGGAAATGTCAGCAGGGTCAGATGGAGAAATGAGATCAACATTGTATCATGGAGAAAGCCCACTCTCTGGTGCAGGATAGCAGTGGGGTGAAGAACACAGATCTGAAGCTGCTGTTCTACCTGGTCCCAATAAAGACTCCACCACTTACCGACTGTGTAATCTTGGCCAAGTTATCTAACCTCTCTGTGTCTTAGTTTCCTCACCTATAAAATCCGGATACTAATAGCACTTATCTCATCGGGCTGTTATGTTGTGTGAGTTAATATATGTAAAGTATTCAGAAGAGTGCCTGGCATGTAGAAAATGCTATATAAGTACTCGATATTATTATTTATGTCCAAATACTGTGCCATCCTTCTCCTTTTGTTCTATTTAAATTCCTCATGCTAATGCTATTTAGATTGGCTAGCATCCAAAATTTAGACTTCTGCCATAATTATCTACATATGGCAGCAGGATCGTTCCAGAACCACCCTAATGACTTTGATTAGAACCAATCACCTGTGCCTATTTACACAGCAGAATGATTGGCAGGGTTTTGGAAGGACTGGATATTCCAATTATACTCTTGTCGGGTATGGACTGGTTTGAGCAAATATGCCAGTCAGAATCATGCTGAAACAGATCAGTTTCTGTACGTTTTATACAACTGAACAAAGAAACCAGAAAAAATTTTTAAAAAGATAGAAAGAGGAGAGGAACCACTGATTCATTCAATAAAACATTGTGTGAGTTGCTGCTCTCTCCTGAGTATTGTGCTCAGAATGAAGCATTGTGATGTAGGTTGAGAGGTGGGCAAAACACTCCCACCCTTAAGGAGCTCACAGTCTAGTGGGGAAAACAGATTAGAAAATCAATGAATCCTGCACAATGCACGAAGGATTATAGTAGGCATTCCCATGAAGCACGGAGGAGTTGCCTAGGATTGTGGTGCCTCTCTTAGCCTGGAAAGATGGTGCCCAAAGGCAAGAAAGAAAGAGCTGAAGGACACTAAGCAGGCCAATGACTGCAAGGCGGGTAAGGGCATTCTGAGCAAGGCCTCGGATGGTACACAAGCTCAGGGAAACAGACGATGCTGAAGAAGGTAGAAGAGGTAGGTAAGCAAGAAATTAATTCCTTAGCATTCTTAAGGAAGAACCAGGGAGCATGACAGGATGTGGAAGATGGAGGGGTTGCGTGAAGGAGAGGTCAAGCTCATGATGTGGTGTGTCCGTGTACCACTGCGTATATGTAAACAGACCATGCAGGTTGCTCCAGGAGAGGGAGAGAAGCCGAGAAGCCATTAACCAACAATTGAGAATTAATTTTCTGTGCAAAGGGAATAGACTGAGTATACCGACTTTGCTCATATTGCTATTGGTTATCTATAGAAAGGGATATGTTTCAATGAGCTCTTCTCTGATGATAATATGTATTGCCTAGCTGTCTGGAAAAGCATATGCAGTGCCCATCTGCCTGGAAAATAGATTTTGGAGAGTAGGTAGCAGGCCTGTGGATGGGCTGGAAGCTGAGCCTCTGAATCACAGACTCACCCTGGTGGGAAACAGCTCCCAGACCAATGGTTCGCAACCAGGGCTGCACAATGTTACGGCCTGAGAAGCTTTAGAAATTACTGATGTCTGAGTCTCAGTGCCACAAACTGTGATTCAGTTAATCGGGGTGCAGCCTGGACCAAGGGATTTTTAAAAGCTCCCTAGAAGAGTCTAACATGGAGCCGCGATTGAGAACTATACTTCTATACCTTGGCTACCTAAAGTTTGCTCCTAGACCAGCCCTAGGGGCTGGTTAGAAATACCACGTATCTCAGGTCCACTACTGCCCTACTGGACCAGAATCCCCATGTTGACAACCTCCCCAGGTGATTCCCATGCACGTGGCAGTTTGAGAAGCACTGACCACAGCTGCATATCAGAATCACCACGGAAACTTACCAAAGTTATAGATTCTTACTTCTACAGATTATCACTCAGGAGGTCTCATGTGGGGCCTTCCCTTTACATTTATTTATTATTTTTTTAAGTTTTGGCGAGTCTAACGTGCAATTGGAGTTGGAAAACCTCTGCAGATAAAGTTGACAGAGGGCCCATGATGAAGGGATTGGGATGAGGTTTTTCTCTTGCAGCGAGTGGGCTGGGGGAGGCAGATGGTCCCCTTCTCAGGTAAAGGGTGTTTCACAGTGAGAAAGGAGGATGTCATATAACTAAGACTAGAGGGCTGCACAGCCCCTTGTAGTAGCAGAGGGAACAGATGGAGACAATGAATGAGCCCAGAGGTGAGGTCATCCTTGTGCTGTACAATGACTCACCACTTCACTGTGGACCTTCAAAAAGGAAAGTCAAAGGGAAAAGTGTCTAAATCTCCTTGTATTCTTCTGTGTGTGTGTATAGTGCAACAGGGCATTAGCGCACGTCCTTGGGCATCTTTCCATTCCTTTTTGTTGTTGTTGTTATACATGGTGTCTCTCTCTGTTGCCCAGGCTAGAGTGCAGTGGCATTATCATAGCTCACTGCAGCCTGGGCTCAAGCGATCCTCCCATCTTGGCCTCCCAAAGTGCTGGGACAACAGGTATGAGCCACCGTGCCCAGCCCCCTTCCATTCCTACAAGAAAGTCTCACCCAGTTCAGGAGTCCCCATGACTCATGCCTCACATTAACCTCCTACACCACCTGGCCTACTGTCTATAACTGGTAGAGAGTTCCAGGCCCTAAAAATAGTGAGAAGGTAAAGGGGGTGGCCAGCCAAACATAAAGAATAACGATGTGAGTCAGCCACAGGGAACAGGCATTTTCTTTCCTTTTTCTCCGTTCAGAGGGAGCTGGGGCCATTGGGAGTCCAGGCCAGCAGGTGTTAGGATACTAGCCCCTCTCCTCCCTCACTCCAGTCTGGCTGGACAGGGACTCCGGTTCCAGGTGCTGATGCCATTCTATGGCCAGTTTGAATGTTGCAAATACACTCTCCCAGGGCCTAGTGTGGGGTCAAATGCATAGAATGAATGTATGAATAAATAAATAAAAATATTTTATTTCTCTTGCAGTTACTCTTTTCATTCAAAAGAGCAAAGTCTCAGAATCACCTGCCTCAGGAGTCTGCCTTTGATATCCCTAAAAGCCACTGGCTATTTTTGTTTTTCTTTAAACCAAAACCTATTTCCTACCGAGCCCTTGAGTGGTACCACAGCCCTCACCTGACGGGTAAGAAAGCAGGTGTGAGAATGTCATGTGCCTGGGGTGCGGCCTCAGGGCACTGGCATGTCCCCAGCCCTCTACATCCTGGGGCTTCCCAGGAACTGTGCTCCTGAGTGGCCCCAGGGGGACCTGCCAGATCCGCAGGAGGACTCCACGCATGCTACCCAGCCCGCCCTTCTCTCTGCCGCCAATTCCCAAGGGAGGGAGCAGATTGAGAGCATATTTAGAATTCATTGTTGCTTTAAAAAATCTCCTCTGTAATTAGGTACCACGGGGGTAGTCAACCACAAAAAGCTACAACCAATGCTGTCAAGTTCCACAAAACAAAAGAGAAACCAACTAATCAAAACGAAGAAGAAGAGGCTGGCGGAATGTCAGCACCTGTTGGAGCCACACAGTGGCTACACTCACCCAGACGCCACCCCTGACTACCAGGCAAACCCCCCTCTGCCTGGGCATTTCCAGAGTCTGTGTTAATGTGGGGTCGCTCAGTCTTTGACCTCTCTCCCAAGAATCCATCTCGTCAATAACAGGGCCGGCTATTTTGTTGTGCTTCCCTAGTAAAAATTCCAGAATGGTCCCCTGAACCTGACTACTGAGAAATAAAATAAGTCAATAAAATAAGCAATCTGATTTCCAGCATGTTTTGCAGTGTAGTGGCTCCTAGGTAATATCTGATCCACGTGAGGAGATGAGGATACAACGTCCGGCCAAGACTCCATCCTCTTCCCTGATGGCTTGTAAACTTCCTCCTATCGAATCCCAGTCTTGGGAACAATTACTCCCTAGCAAATTGAGTGGTTATAGTGATCTACATTCATTGGAGACGGTTTAACTAAAGTGAGTGTGAAGTTAAAGTGGGGTGCTTTATGAAGCCTTAGCGATATCTCTTGTTGCATTAGCATAACCATCAAGAAGTGTTGTCTTTCAGGGGCTGTTACCTTCTGGGATCCCAAGCCACATGGAGATGAATTTTCTTTTGACCTTCCTTCTGCACAAGGGAGGTGCTTCAGGGTACCAAGGTCAATGGACAGGAGGCTGTGAGGTGGCCATTCCAGAAGTTTTCAGGAAGAGCACCAAGATTCTTTCCAGTGTGCGATTTCCAGCACTCCAGCTATTTGTCCGACCTTGGCCCAAAGGGAGCACCTGCACCCTCTGGTGTGTTCTGGTCAACACCATGCTTGTCCCTTGTGGAGGCCAGCTGTGGCACCTCACAGTTGTAGCCTACAGTTTCCACCCAGAAGTGATATATCCCATAATATTCACTAACCAATCTGGCTCTCCTTCCATCCCAGTGCACAGAAGAATACGTTTCCTTGCTCTCTTGAAGTTTCACAGGTCTATGTGGCTTGCTCTGGCCAATGACTGAGGAGTGGAAGTCACATGCGTCACACCAAAGCGGAAACATTTCCGAGCCATTTTCTATGCTTCCTGTCTTCTGCCACATTAGCAGGGAAGGTCAGTATTTTAATTGGATAAGGGGACTCACCGCAAAGAGCCTATGGGTGTATTCCCTCGCAAAGGGTGATAGGCTCAGGAAACCTCTCACTAAGTAGAAAAGAGGTGTGGGGCTAGAAAGCAAAGGAAACCAGAGTTCTGGTTCAAGAAGAACTGTTTATGTTTACTAGCCAGTGGAATTGGCTGGAATCAAATAGGTAAGAAACCGCACATTTTAACAGGGTTGAACTGACAAAAGAGCAGGAAACCTGACACTCTTCAGGACTTTAAACAATCCCTGGGCCTCTGACTTTGGGAAGTCTGTGAGCTGAGAAAGCCTGTAGCTCCTAAGGAGGGCATATTCCCCAACACCCATTTCAGAAATGGTCAAGGAAGATGATGAGAAATGAGGGACCTCCTAGAGGGCTAAGCCAGGAGCCATGGTAAACAGTGGCCAAGGAAGCCAGAGAGCAGAACTGCAGCCTAATCAAGGAACACTCTTTACCTCAGATTAGGAGCCCCTCCCAATGTCCGCTCAAAGAGATTTTGAAATTGCTAAGAACCAGTGCCTGCTGGGTCCCTCCCTTTCCTTCCATTTGTGAATGGGGGTGCTCGTTGTGGTTTCCTTATCCCTATTCTACCACAATGGGTACGTGTGGAGGAATGTATTTCTTTTTAGTATATAGATTTAAGTTTATAGACCTGTAGAGGGAGAAGAAGAGCCCCCTGTAGACTTGATATAGAGACAACTGTATCACTCAGTGATCCTGGACCCTAAATTCTATGCCATGATGTTTGGTCATATGGGGCTGCCTCCCTTGGAGAAGGAGTGAGTGTATTCTGTGTACAGGAAAGAAAGTAAACTGAATATTTGATTCCCAAGTTGTGGTAAATATTACTAGAGTTCACCATTATATCCTGTTTTCCTTTCCTTCTGGAGGAGGGGAAAGATCATACTTCTTGGAAAGATTATATTTAGTTACCTTCTTAATGTGAGGCATGGCCAAGTGACTTGCTTTAGCCACTGACATGCAAGCAGACATGATGTGTCATTGCAGGGTGGCAGCATTCAGGAGTGACACTCAGCTCTCTTCTTCCTCTATTGCGCAAACAAAGGAGGTTGCATGTTCTGGTGCAGCTACAGTATGGTGGAACCTCTGTTAATCAAAATTTCTGAGGCACCTGGAGGACATTTGTTGTAAAGGATTGTCCAAACCTACTGTCAACTTAGTATGAGGAAAAATTAAAAAAACACCTTTGTTGGCATCCAGTCACCAAAATTTTTTATTGCCATCATCCCAGCATACCCTACTATTTTGATGACTATAGAACCCCGTTATATATAATTGGGTCTAAGATGATTTATTCGGAATTCTCCCCTGAAAGTTTCAAAAATTCCTTATGAAGTTAGAGTTAAACATTTAAGTGTCTGGGACAAGGCCACGTATCAGTGTATAGGAAGTGTTAGGTAATGTAAACAAGCGTAAGGTATAGACATTCCCCAGGTAAAACCTAAGTCTCTTTGCTCTGTATATTTCCCTAAATCTGGTCTAGTCAAAGAGCTAATAATCCCACTGGAAACACGTGACATATATGCACAAATAATTCAACAACATTATAGGAAAACCACTAGTTTATACCACAGGCAGTAACTGCTCCAGGACTCAGGTGTGGGGAAAACTCTTGGAGAGTGAAGTGCATGGAAAAAAAGCAAGACTTGAAGAGACTCAGAAAGCATGAGTAAGATTTAAAGTAAGTGAAAATGTAGGAAACCAAACATTTCAGGCTTCATGGATGCAGAAAAGATGTTGTGCATTCAGCGAAAGGTTAAGACACCAGGCAGGCTCCCCATAGAAGGTGTGGATCAAGGAGAAGGTAGTCAGAATGACCGGGAACGGGGAGGGACTTGAAGTTAATGGAAGAAATACAGGAAATAGTAGCCACTCCAGGGCTTTGAGCAGGAGTATGATTTGCTGGAAGTGGTATTGAAGTAGGATTAATTTGGCTGTGGACATGAGAAGGGGCAGAGAAGAGGTGGTGGAAGCAGGGATTCCAGCTGGGAAGCTGTTACGTTAAATTGGAAACGTGCTGACCGAAGCTTGTACTGGGGGAGTGGACAGATGCAAAGAGCCAAAGGATGTGTCAAAGGCTTATCGGCAGAACGAGGATGAGGGGCAAGGAGTGTGTAGCAGAAGAATAGAGCATAAGCGATGCTCACGCTTCTAGTTTGGGCAACTACCGAAAAACAATGTCAACGCATTTTCATCAAAAAAAGAAGTCGGTTTTGGAAGGAGGATGCAGATTCACCTTAGGAGATGCTGAGTTTGAGGGACAGCACAAAATGCAGGTGGGTCCCTCCCTTCCCCACTCCCAGTGCCACCTCTCTGCTACAGGATTTTATTAGCGGAGTTCAGCAGAAAGGTCAGGGCTGAGAGAGATGAACAAGAGTCACCATGTAAGTACATTCTCCAAGGAAACGTTTTAAGAGAGAATAACAGAGGTTTAAGACAGAGCTTGGGAAATGTGCATATATATGGAGTGAAGAAGGAAACTCTACACAGAAAAAAAGATGAAGAAAGCATCGTAGAAAGGAAACTGTAATCTAACATCATGAGAAATGACTTTCAAATACGTGGGAAGAACAAAGTATCAAATTCTCGAGGAAAAAAAAACCCAAGGAGAATGAAGACTAAGAAAAAGTCCTTAGACATGGAGATTTAATTTTTTATCAGGGACCTTTGACAGTGGGGTTTTATTTACCTAGTCCTTTGCCTGAACAGTTGCAATATCTTCTGCTGAAATGTGTCACCTTCTGCATGGCCAACCTTTCCATAAAAGTTGTTTGACCTCTGTCCTCCTGCATCTGCCACTCCAGGAAAATGGTGACTGGGATGGTCACATAACTTCATATAACATACTGACAAGTGTGTCCATTGAGTCCTACATCCAATTAGAGGGATTGATTGCTGGTTACAGTTTTCCAAGCTCGGTGGCAAATTCAGGAAGTAATTCCTGCATTACAGATAAGACCATGCACTGCAGTGGATCGAGGAAGACTTTGCTGCACGCGTGTAAACTCATCACAGGCCTGCGTTCCACTTCCCCGCTCCATCTTTATGTATGATACAATCAAAACATGATAGCCACACAGCCCCGGCCTTAATTCCCTCTGTTACTTATAGCTGTCCGATCAACATAATTGGAAAATAGAAAATTCCCAGAGTTTAAGTTGCTTTTAAGAAAAAAAAAAAAGGAAAGAAAAAAAAAAAAAACAAGCAAATCTCAGCAAGTTATTTTTCCACTCCTGCTAGAAGCTTTGTGGTGAACAAAGCAGAGTCTGGGAAAAAATATGTGCAAGAAAGAGGAGGGGAAATAACAGCAGGTCTAAGAATGAGAAAATACTGAGAAAGCATCCGGGTAGGTCAGAGTACTGACTACACGCAGTTCAATTTAACTGTCTTCTGGATAAGAAGGAAGGAAAAGAGGAAGGAGAGAGCACTTTGGGGACTGTTAAGTAAAGGGGAAAAGAAGCACAGGGGTGGGGAAAAGAAGCACAGGGGTGGGGAAAAGTGGGGTCCTGCAAGGCAAAAGAGAACCAAAAAATCAGAGGACATATAACTATAACTTCTTCATCATCATCTTCATCATCAATCATCATCACCATCATCATCACATCGATTAGTGAAATTATACTTTCTGTACAGATGGAGAAGACTACCATTAAAATAGGAATATTAGACACTGCTGTAGATTTAAATATGGATAAAAGAAATATGAATAATATATACAAATCTACTATTAAAATATAAAATGAGAATCCAAACATGTCTACTGATGATGATTTTCTCCCAACCTTATCCAAAAATAACCATGAACCAAAGAAAACCTAACAAAACACTTAGAAAGGAATTAAATACCCTTAAGGACATATTTGTAGTTATTTAAAAAAACGCCTTGAAACAGAAATTCAAAAATTTAAAACAAATGGCAGAAAAAGGACATAGAAATCTAAAGAGAATCCATTGAACTTGAGAGAGATAGGAAAAGAAAAAGACAAAATGAAGACTAAAGGATAAGATGCCTAAGAGGACTCTGATTTCCCTTACGTGTGACACTAAGGTACATATCAAAAGAGCCCAACAGGTACCCGGAAAATGTGCTCAGAATCATCAACTCTGATGTCCTAGCAAAACTAACAGACTTCAAAGATAAAGAAAAAATTCTCAAGGCTTTTAAACGGCAAAGATCAGAAGAATTGAACTGTCATCAGACATCTTAAAAAAAAAAAACATACAAAGCAACAATGGCATAGCATTTTTAAAAAACTCAAGGAAAGAAAGTGCAAACCTAGGATTTTATAACTAGGCAAACTTTCCTTCAAGTGTCAAATCTATAAAACAACGGTTTCAGTATACAAAGACTTAGAGAGTTACATATGCATGAGTCCTTCTTGAGTAATCTATGGGAAGACAAACTTCATCCAACCAAGAGATGACTGGGCAAACTTCAGAGGAAAAATAAAGGTAGTGAACACACACACACACACACATACACACACACACACACACACACACCTCAAAGATAAAATACACGTAGGTAAGATAGTACCCAACTAGTGCACAGATGCTATATGTGACAAAATAGAAATAAATGCAACTAAAAAAAGGAAGGAGAAAGGAGGCAGAAACAAAAAAAAAGTAGAATAACCATATCGACTGTTATATAGGCAAAAAGTGTAAGTTAAGGAATATCAATAAGAACTGATAAACCAGATGAAAAAGGTTAAATATAAACACTTAGAAGTAAGTAGTATTTGAAAAGTACAAAAGTAACTACTAGAAAAAGACATTAAAATCTACCTAAATATCCAAATTTAAAAAGATATCTGGCAAAAAATACACATCCTGTAAGAAAAAGTTATTAATAAACTACCCCCCAAAGCACTAGGCTCTGATGGTTTCATAGAAGAATTATTTCCAACCTTCAAAGACCAGATAGTCCCAAAGTTGTACATATTGTTCCAGAGTGTTGAAATGAAGGAGAATTCCTAACTCCTTCAATAAAGCAAGTATAACATTGACACTAAACATGATAAAGATAGTACAAGAAAAAAAAACTATAGACCAATATGATTCATGAATGTTGATACAAAAATGATAAATGAAATATTAGCAAACAGTATCCAATACCATATTCAGAAAATAATAAAACATGATCAAGTGGGATTTATTCTAGGAATGCACGATTGAGTCAATATTAGGAAAAACACTAATAGTATACACTCTTATTAATATATGAAAGGGAAAAAATCCTATGATTATCTCTACGGATTCTGAAAAAGCTTTTGACAAAATTCAATACCCATTCCTGATTAATTAAAAAAATCAAGAAAATTAGGAATTGAGTGATACTTTCTCAATGTGAATTAATCTAAATCAATTTCTCTCCCTCTCTCTCTCTCATCTATATATCTACCTTAGTCCTAAAGACAGTATCTTAATGGGAATGCTCTGTAGGCATTTCCACTAACATAAGACACAAGGCAAAGATGCATTTTACCTCTACTACTATTCAATATTGTATTAGTACTAGTGGTATTCAGCCAATGCAATCAGACAAGAGAAATCAATTAGAAGCATAAGGGTAAAGATGTAAAACTGCCTCTATTTGCATGAGATATGACAGTGTACCTAGAATGCCAATGATACAAATAACTCAAATAATAAAAGAAATCATGAAGTTAGTAGGGTATAAAATTAATACCTAGAAATAAATAAGCTTCATATATGCAAGCATAAACAGAGGGCATGATGGCAGAGAAACCCCATTTACAAATAGCAATAGCAATGATCACCTACTTGGAAATAAACCTAACAACATGTGATCTTGGACCAAGAAAAACATTTTTCTTTTTATATGAGTGGTACATTTGAATAAAAGGCATAAATTAGTTACTGGGATTGTATCAATGTTAATATTTTACTGATTTTGATAATTATATTGTGGCTACATAAGAGAAATGTCCTAGAGTTTAGGAAATGCACACTTAAGTATTTAGAGGGAAAGGACCACCGTATTTGCAACTTACTTTCAAATATTTCAGAAAAACAATTATAAATAAATATACATATTTAGGCAAAATATGTATTTAACGTGTGTATATGTCTGTATATATATATTTATATACAGACACCCATATATATATATACAAGAGACAGAGACAGAGAAAGAGAGGCAAAGAGAGAGAGAATGATAAAATATACGTGATAAAATGTTAAAATTTGGAAAATTTGAAGGGTATACAAGAATCATTTGCACTATTTTTCTAACTTTTATATAGGTCTGAAGTTCTTTCTAAATAAAAAAATTTAAACATTAAAAAATCAGTAAAAATAAAGTAAGTTGCGGGCCTAACACTGGCTATATAAATGATGGTATGATAGGATGAACCATTAAGCAGCCATTGGCTGGGGGTGAGGTGGGGATTGAGCTAGAGCTGTCTGTGCAGGTATCAAATGACCTCTAAGCAATATTAAGTTTTAAAAAGAAATATGAAGAACTTTGTGTTCAAAAGTGAATATAATTCGAGTTGTAAAGGGTACATACATAAAGGGTTCAGAAATGACTCAAATAAAATGGTATCAATTCTCACAGAGCTGTAAGGGGCTGGAAACAGCTCTGGAGATGACTACAGACAGGACATTGGAACCTACCTGTGCCACCCATGCCCTTGTGTTTCGGCACAGATGCACAAGTCCCGGAACATTAAGAATGGAAGGCATCTTTTAGGAAATTTACAGGTAGGGAGGTACAGACCCTAAGAGATGAAGCAATTTTTCTAAGACCACATTACCCTGCAATGAGTTTTCAGTTTTCTTGACTCCTGGTTTAGAGTTGTTTTGATTCTTCCATCCATCCATCGATCCATCCATCCATTGATCCATCAGCTCATTCATTCATAAACATCCACTGAGCATCAATTATGTGCCAGACACTGTGCTAGCCACAGGGAATAAAGTGGTGAACACCCCAGATATGGTCCCTGATCACATAGTTAGTGACAAAGACAGACATTAAGGAAGACATCATGCAAGTTAAAAATATTTTTGAAGAGTATGATAAAGGAAATATTAAGGGTGCAATATGAAAATAAAATGGAAGATCTGATTTCCATTTGAAGGCCAAGGAAGACTTATTTGAGAAAGGAAAATTCAAGCAGAGACCTGAACAATGAGTACACTGGACTGATATGGACCAAAGAAGAATAATATTCCAGATGAAAGGAACAGCCTGCACAAGCCCCAAAAGAGGTAAGAGCACAGGGGAAGCCAGTTGGGCTGGAGTGTGGGGAGCAAGAAGGACAGCAAGAGGCCCAAGTGGTAAGCAGGGGCTACATGGTGCAGGGCCTTGTCTGCTCTATTTGCTTTGACCTTGACTCATGTCTCAAGGAATGGAGGGAAGGAAGGAGGGTATGTGCACAATGCCATTTCAAAGTGTTGAACTCAGTATTTTTATGATGGGTAAGCACTGTTCCAAAGAGTTAGGGTTAGTGTTTAACACTCTGGCTCCAGTGGGGAGCCTTTGAGGTTTTATAAAATGGGTAAGCACAATAGATCTGAGCTTTAAGTTAGAAAGGTAAATCAGAATAAGTCAGGTTAAATCAGGTTAGAATGAGTTAGATCATTCTGGCTGCTCACTAGAGGACAGGATGCGGGGGTGGGCAAAAGTGGAACTCCATGTAGGAGGCCTTTGCAAGTTGCCTGGTTGGGAAGCAAGGGAGGCACAGACTGGAACGCTGGCTAGGAAGGGAGCAAATGGTGCGCGAGTTCAAGAGCATGGAATGGAACAGAAATGGACTTGGACGTGGGCATTGAGGGAGACAGAGATGTCAAGGATAGTATGCAGCATGTAGGGTTCTGCTTGAGCAACTGAGTGGCTAGTTGTTCTAGTTACCAAGGTGGGGAACCCTAGGGGGAGAGCAGATTGAAGGAAAAGGGCCAGTAAACTACCTGATGCCTGTGCAATCATACGGAACTATCTACCTCAATAAGTACAGTGGTATCTTCTTAAGCGAAGTATCCTTAAGACTAGAAATGTCTCCTATCTAAAGGAAAGGCTAAGATGACAGAATTTGGGCAGAACAACAGGCACTGGCACACCACCCCTGCCTGAGGCTGCCAAAGGCCCTGGCTCCTTCATCTTCAGCCACGTGGGCCCTTCTCTGTAGATTCTGGCTTGAAGTTCCATTCCCTCCTTGCCCAGCTGTCCACACTTTTACATAAGCTTTTATCTAATCAGACACACTCCAATCTGGTGTCTTAGTCCATTTTGTGTTGCTATCACAGAATACCTGAGGCTAGATAATTTACAAAGAAAATAGGTTTATTTGGCTCATGCTTCTGGTGACTGAAAAGTCCAAGACTGGGCAGTTGCACCTGGTGAGGGCCTCCTGCTGCTGCCACTCATGGCAGAAAACAAAAGGGGCAGATGTGTGCAGAGATCACATGGTGAAAGAGGAAGCAAGAGAGCATCGAGGAAGCTGAACTGACTTTCATAATAATCCGCTTTCGGGTGACAAATCCAGTGCTGTGAGAGCAGGAACTCACCCCTATGGAAGAGCATTAATTATTCACAAGGGATCCTCCCCCTGACCTAAACATTTCCCACTAGGCTGCACCTCCCAACATTGCCACACTGGAAGCCAAATTTCAACATGAGTTTTGGCAGGGATGAACCACCTCCAAACCACACCATAGCCTGTGTCTGCGCCATGGCCCTATCTATTTCAGTTTATGCATTCAGGATTCAGGTATCTGCATTCAATTTCTCTCAGTAAAAACTAGAAAACCATTATGCTCCCCCAGAATTAGTCCCACAGGGCAAAAGCAAAATGATTTACTGGGAAGTGGATTGAAGAGGACAAGAATCTGACACCTACTCAAGGAATAAATACTTTAGAAGCTCTGGCCCCTCTGAATCCAAACTACATATTTATGAATTGCTCATGGAAGGCCCTTCAGGTATGAACTATGAACAATCTGCGGTTGATCTCAGGAAGAAGTCACCCTCTCTAGCACTGTGCTTATTTCAAGAGGGTCTTCTCACTAGTAGCTCAGAGTGTGGGTGACAGAAGAATAGTCCACTCTGAGAACACATGGGATGTGTTCAAACTCAAAGGCTTCCCCTGAGGGAAAAGCCTAATTCTATGCAGTAGGTCTACTTTTAGGAAGTGACTTACCCTGAAACTATCCCAGAATATCAGACAACAAAGAGTCTTATCAATCCTCAAAGCTGAGATTGCCATGAGGAATCTGAGCCCTGACACAGTGAAGCTACCCATGACTGGGGCCATGGCTGAGTCTCCAGGGTGCACTGAATCCATGAGCCCACCCAACTCCTTTCAGCCCTGCAGTCAGCCACACCACGATTCATGCAAGCAAGGACGCTCATGGTGGGAAAAGTAGTGGCCAGGGGCACTGAATATCAGTTTGCATGTCCATCTCTGTGCGTGGAGTCAGCCACACACAGAGGCCTGCTTTTTGTGTGTTTGCTTCACTCCTTAGTTCTGTTCTTAAAGGCAGAAGAGCAGAAAGGAGGAGGAGGGTATGGGTAGTGATAATTAAGATTTTTAACTCAGCCCATATTTTGTGCCTGGGAGGATTCAAGACACTGCTTTCAACTCATCCTTCTGGCTCCACTTCCTGCTACCCCTCTACAGGTGACTTACAGCCCCATCACTTTCCAGCTACCATCCTCCAGGTGTCCTATAGACCCATCACTTCCCTGTTGCCTGCTTATAGATGCCCCGGGCTCCCTTTGCAAGACAGGTGTTTCCATGTCCATCCCTTTGTTCTGGAGGCTTCCCCTTCCCGAAATGCCTGCCCTTGCCCTACTCTTCTTGACTGGTCACATTCTTCTTGCCTGCAAGGACCATCTCAACCCGTTTTCCATGGAAGGCCATTTAGGACCCCTCCATTCAGAGGCAACATTTTCCTCCTTTAGCCCCTCCACTGTTCTCGGGATCTGCTTCATGGCACTTCCCAGTTACGGGACAGGAATTATACTGCCTGGCGTCTCACAGGCATACACTACCTAATTCATCTTTGCCCAAATGAGACTCGAGTTTTACTGAAATGGCCAAATGTGCATAGCTCTGTTCCCACTTTTTGGTTCCCCATCTAGGGCAGGTCACTGGAGTCCTAAGAGGTCTCTTTGCTAAGTATTCCTCTTCAAATTATCTTCCTCCTCCGCTATGGGACAACCTGGCTTCCAACATGCGGGATATGGAAAGAGACTTCATGGCAAATGCATCTCAGAAGTGGGAGTGATCTTGAAATCCACTGAGCAGACTTCAACTGAAATTTTTTAAAAAATTCTTTTATATCTGTGATTCTCAAATTTTAATGTGTCTATGAATTACCTGGAGATCTTGCGAAAATGCTGATTTCTGATTGAGTAGGTTTGGCGTGGGGCCTGAGTCTGCATTTCTCACTAGGTGCCAGGTGATGCCCAAGCTGCTGGCCCTAGTCTCACCCCTTGAGAGTTAAAGTTCCACAGCTCTCTGCGGCTCGAGCATTGCACTTGAGTGCTCAGTGCTCTAATGCATGCGTTTCTCCTGCCATCTCCATGATGACCCTGAGAGGCAGGTGGAACTACTATTATTAACTTACTTTGTAGATGACTGTCATAGAGTTCAAGGTCACACAGCTAGCAAGGGCTGGAACCAGGGGTGGAGCATGTCTGACTCCACTGACTCTCTTCTCCAGTTTTCTTCTTCCTCAATCATCTACTGAGGGAAGTTTACATCACTATTTGGGGAGAGGTAAGACTGAGGCCGAGGCCATGACTCCAGGCAGGGGGGGCTGGCATTTCTTTATTATGTCCTGTTAACAGTCTGCATAGAAGCAGAGTCAGAGAATAACACAGGTATGTCCCAGAGAGTGATGCCCTGAGAACACCAGTCTTCTGCTCCACTTCTAGGCCATCATGAAATCCTGGCAACTGTTGACTGTGAGGCTGTCTTCCCCTGGCCACAGACACCAGCTGGCAGAGAGAAGCCACACCTACCACCTTCTCTAGCTGTCAGGTCTGTGGGACTCTTGGCAGGGAGCAGCAGAGAACCAGGGAAGCCAATGCCAACCAAGGACTGGCTCCTGGGAAGGGGAGGTTCCCAATATGGGTGACCAGTCAGTGCCAAGACCAGTGCCAGGAAAAGAGATTGTACTGGCCACAAATCTGCTCCTGGGGCCAACTTGAGCCAAGGGTCATGGCAAGAGAAAGCTCACATCTGGCACCAGCAAGAGATTGGAAAACACAAGAGCAGCAGCCCAGAGCTGCTGGACGTCTGGCCAGGCAAGCCAGTCTCTGGAAGAACAGAATTGATTCTCCTCCCTCTCGTGAAGAAAATTTAAATAAAGCACTGAGATTCAGTGTGTGACATACCTCCTGTGAGCCTCCCCTCCTGTCGGACAGAGAGTCAAGTTGGCAGAACTGAAGAATAAGATGCATTTATGATACTAAGGGTCTGAAAAGTCTTCCTTCTCGCTTCCCTGCGGGGGGCCAGGGGAGATCCAGCTGTACCCGGGTATTCCCCTTTTGAGGAGAACATACATGTACCCTACAGGTAGGAGCTGGAACCTCCCAAGGCAGGCAGCCTTGCAGTACATCTGACACGCCTCCGTCCTGCACTCTCTCCTCCTTACACCAGCCCCGCGGACTGCTTGGCCCAGCGCCTACGGGGGCCAGTGTGGCAGGCCCACAGACAAGCATTAAATCGGGACATGGATGGTGGCCCAGAACTCAGCCTGGTACATAGGAATTTTTCTCTCTGACATTTGCCAGGGTAGTGTGAGTTGGATGACGGCTTAGATGCCACATGAAGACATCTGTCCGTGTGCTATTCAACCCAAGCACTCTCTTGGATGAGATGAGCCAAAGTAGGACAGTGCCTATTCCCTGGGTTGGCTCGTAGACTGACTTCCTCAGTGCGAGGCAGTTCGCTCGAGTGGGTCTCCTGACGCGCTACCTCAGGGGTGGGCTCTGTGAATGGCTTGGGAGGTGGCCCGGGACCTACGCTCCTCATATCAACCTGCATGGCTTAATCGCTGCTGAATGTAATCTAGGTGGAGACAGCATCCGGGGCCACACGGGGAGAGCCACGGCACCCCTTCAGCTTTCCGCAGGGTCCCGGGTATTCTCGCTACCAGGACCCACACGGAAAGGGACTTTGTAGAATAGTTGCCTTTAAGAAACCCTCAAAGGTCTTGCACTGGGTTTTGTTTTGCCTTTTTCAAATTTTGTTTGAACAGCAGAAATGCACGCACTGGGTGAGAGTGGAAGTCGCCATTCACGCAGACCCATCCTTGCTCTTGGTGCAGTAAGTGTTTACCAATCAGTCACCGTGCGAGGCTGACCCAATTCTAACAAAATATGGAATCACACGGATGCTCCACACTTTCCTAAGGGTATGGCTTAGGGACAGCTTGTGCGTGCCAGCCAGGGTGATGCGAAATACCATTGAATAAAGCCGAGCATGCCCAGTCAATGACAGGTTCTTGGTACTCAGCCATGAATCAGGGGTGAACAGGCCTGGGGTAAACGGGGGCTGTCCCATGCGCAGACTGGAATGACCAATAGTCGGCTTATATCCATGGTGCCCTCAGCCCCACCCTGGGAGCTCCCCCTGCTCTGCTTCCACTCCTCCTGCCCACCCCTCACCGATAAAGTACGGGAAAGAATGTTCCCGCTCCTGGCCGGTGCTGGCTTGGCAGAGGCCATTCTCAGGCAAGCCTGTACCTCCTGGCTCACTGTTGCCATGGAGACTGGATGCCTTCTGAGTTCTGCGCTTTATCTGGAGTCCAGCCTTCGAACACCTTGGTACAGTCAAACCCACTCACTCCCCTGGGTCCCCAGACTGTGAAAATATCTAACTGGATTCCTTTAGTCAAATGGCTCAGACGTCTCCTTGCTACAATCCACTGATGGTCTGAGGGTTCTTGCCCAAACCCTGGTGTGGGGGTGGCAGCCTGCGGTTCTATGAGGCCTACGCATCCACATCCAGCCTTTCTTTTCTAGAAGAAAAGATCTAATTTCAAATCTTGTACCAGACAAATGGGCTGGTGGGAGAGATGAGGACAGCCCCAGGGGGTGCAGGAGGATCAGCGGGGCTACAGGAATAGCTGGGGGATGATCACAGAGAACCCAGGCCCGGGCGGAGGGCTGTGCTGGGTGGGATGTCCATGAGGAGCGTGATGAAGCCGAAGGAAGAGTCCCTGTCCTCTGCTTCCATCAGCGTCTCTGCTGGGTGCAGCCAGCCTCTCTCAGTCTCTGAAATCTTGTGCTTGCATCTCTCCCCATCCCACAGACCTCCTCCTACCCTTGCTCTGCCTTCTTCCCCCGTCAGACCAGCCACCCAGACCCATCACTGCCCACCACCTGCACGGCTCTGAATGTTATGAATGAAGCCAGGCGTGGCTTCTCTCCCTTCTCAGAGGGTCAGAAATACAGCAGGCACTATAGCCCAGCCTCTAGAAATCCTCCTCCTCAGATCTGTGGGCTTGTGCTGCCGGGGATGGGGTAGGGGACCTCTATAGCTCCCCTATGGCTGAGACTCCTAAACTGCAATTAGGATGGTCACTTTTCCGGACTGGATCTCATCACCTGCTCCGATGCACGCACCCCTTCCTTAGCATTTACTTCCCTCCCTTTCTTCCTCAGACCCCATGGAGGGCCTGGCCGGGAAGCAGGACTGGCCACCTCCAGCCCGGCGTCCGGGAGCATCACTGGGACAGGAGAGAAGATCCATTCAGGATCTTTCTGCAGGAAAGGTGCTCTCAGGGCAGCAGATCCTTGCACTCTGTCTCCATATCCTGGGTGACCTTGGAGCAGTCCCAACACCTCCTAGGGCCTTAAGGCTGTGCAGATGCCAGCTCCAGGCAGCAGCACCCTTACTCTGCTTCTCTGGGCTCTGTAGATCATTGTGCAAGATGCCGTGTAGCTAGACAGGCAGGGCATTCTCCTGCACCCTCACTTGGGTGACCACCTGTCCCCACTTGCCCAGGACTGAGGGCTTTCCCAGGACTTTCAGTGTTAAAAGTGGGACAGTCACAGGCAAACGAGGATGGTTGGTCCCCCTCATTGTCACTCACACTGATGCTCTTGTTTGCCATCTCACTGCGCAAGGATCGTATACGCCCACTGGCCTGCACCTGCAGCCACATAGCCTACCTGACATCTGTGCCTCTGGAGGGCCTCACCCCCAGCCAAGACCGGCCTCCCACCGCACTCCACTCCACTCCCCACGCAGTAGACTCCATCTGCTCTCACTCACCAAGGACGTCACTTCTGAAATACTCCCCTCCCCCACATAATCAATTTCCCTTCTTTACGGGGTCATTCCTATCAACATACAAACGGACTGTGATTTCTCCCATCTTAAAAAACAAAACAAAGCAAAGCAAAAATACTCTTTTTATACAATACCCCCTTCTAGTTATTGTCCTTATTCTCCACAATCCTTCATATTAAAACTCTGAAAGAGTTGTCTGCACCTGTAGTCTTCATTCTCCTTCTCCCATCCTCTAATTTTAAAATCTTTTACTACTTTTTATTATGGAGCATTTCCAACATGCACCAGATTAGAGGAGACAGCAGAAGGCACCGTCCTGCCGTCACACGGTTCTCCCAGGCTGTGTGTACACACCCCAGACACCATCCCTTCTCTCCTGCACCCACTGGGCAGAAGTGTCCCCTCGCCACCCCAACTGCTCTTGCCAACTCTCTGGTGACCTCCACGGTACCAGGTCACATTCAGTGGTCACGTCTCGAGCTTTGTCTCACTGGTTTACGGCTTATAACAGCTGGTAGCTCCCTCCCTTGGAAACATTTATTTTTTCCACTCGATTTCCAAGACACCAGGACACCCTGGTTTTCTTTCTGCCTGGCTGCCCCTGCGGGTCTCTCCTCACCCCCACAACCTCTCCTTGTTGGGTGCCCAGTGGCTCCATGCTCGGGCCTCTGCTCACCTGGGGAGTGAGCCTCGCTCCTTGGCTGATGTCATCCATCCCCCAGCTCCGAGGGCTGTCCACACACTAGAAATTCTCAGGCTTGTAGCCCCGGCCAAGAACTTTCCCTTGGACTCAGCATTTCCACCTGGATGATTAACAAGCATCTGGAACTTCATATGAAGCCAGACTGAATCCATGCACACCCCCAATCTCTGCCTAAAATCTGTTCCTCCCACAGACTTCCATCTTCCTGATGCCTCAGCCCCAAAGTGTTTTTTTTCCATCTCCCCTAGAGCAGGAGCCGGATCCCTAAATGGCCCCAAGGCCCTGTGGGGTTGAGTCTCCACCCCTCTCCGACCTCACCTCCAGCTGCTCATGCTCCTGCTCCTTGTGCTCCAGCCTCCTTGCTGTTGCCACACAAGCTTTTCTGAAGCCTTCTGGATGCTCTTCTAAAAACCGCAGCTCTGTCTGCCCACTTCATATTGCTCCATAGCTCTTAACTCCATCAGATCTACTTTGTATATTTGCTCCCTTCTTTCTTTGTTGCTATCTTCTCCTGTTGCTGTGTAAGTCTGCTATATCCTCAGTGTCTAGAAGAGTGTCTAGTATACAGCTGGTGCTCAGTAAATGTGATCTCATGGAGGACTGAATGAATAAACGGGCAATAGAGTCTGCTTCCTACAGTGCAGCGACCATTGTGCAGCTCCTACCTTTTCCCAAAGGCTTCAGGGATTTCTCTCTTTCCCCTCCCTCCCTTCCTCCCCGCTCCCCCCTCACACACACACACACACACACACACACACACACATGCCCCTCTGTCTGGCTCCTGGCACGGCAGGAGTGACCTGGTGAAAGGTGAGGGATACCAGGGGAGGGGCAGGCAGTAACCAGCGTGACTACCTCCGTGGGGACAAGCACAGCACTCTCACTCTGCAGCTGCAGTGACACACACACATCTGCCGCCACCACCGCCACGGGAAGGACTCCTTATCCAGGCCTGGCGTGGCCAGGGACGCCCTGCTGGAGGATCACTGGACTGCACGGTATTGAAATGCGGGGGCTGCTGGAAAGAATCCTCTGGACTTTTCAACCAGACACAAAAATACAACCACCCTGATTGAGTGTTTCACCAAATTGCCTCTGTAGAATAGGGTTTCTGCAGCTATGTTCACGTAGACAGACTCCGAAAACATATCTGAGGGGACTGATCTTCCCTTCTGCATGGCCCCTGCTAATCTGCTGTTAATGCTCTAACTCCTGGCTCATCCTTTTTTGTGACTCCCTATCTTGCAAAAGGTGCGCCTCTGATAAAAAGAGTCATCTCTTGTTGAATGTGGGCTGTGTGTGGCTCCCACGGAACCACGACCCACACGTGACCCTCCGCCACTCCCCACGTTCCAGAGGCCGGTGGCACAGCAAACAGGAGCATGAGTTTGAGAGTCAGGCCTGGACTCACAAGGAAATAGGACTGACTGTTGGCGGTTGACTTAGGCAAGTTACTCAACCACTCTGGGTTTCAGGTGTTTTGCCTATAAGAAGGCGATAACAAGAGCTCTCCCACGGGGTTGTTCTAAAAGTTAAAATAAGACAGTGTATGTGAAGTGCTGGCACACAGTAAATGCTCAGCAAATGGAAGACTTCATCACGGGGTTTTCACTGAGGCAGCCGGTGTGGACTGTGCCTTCCTAAAGACTGCTCTGGTCCCGCATGGGGGCTGGGGTGATCTCACCTACTTAATAGAGCAAAGACTTCAGGGGGAACTGGGTCTAAACTCATGGTCACTCAGATCAGCACCTTTCTTAGCCTTGGCTTCTGTTTACTGTAAATGATGAACAAGCAGCAGCTCAGAGGAAGAAATCAGAGAGGGGAAGACATGCAGCCATAGGTCCTCAGAAGAAAGGAGAGTAGGAAGAAAAGTAAAAATTATGAGGAAAGGAAAGAGTGTGCCATTCAGTTAGAAAGTCCCGAAAAGGGGTGTGAGAACTAATTCCTGTGCCCATGGAGCCCAAAACAATGCTGGGCAACCCGGGGGTCAGGGTGGCCAACAGCTGTGGGGCCTCTCTTCCTGCAGAGCAAATTCAGCTGAACTCTAAGTGGTACCTAAAAGCAAACTGGCCCCATGTAAATACCCCATGGAAGGGACCTACACAGAGACCTCTGACACAGGGCCACTCTCCATTGCGTGTGTTTAATTCTCTTTCTTTTCTCTCTCCACGCTTTGCTCCAACACCAGTTACTCCCTTTCTGGTCCCTCTTCCTTTATTTTTTTTTCTCTCTTCTTCCTTAGGCCCTAGGCCTTCTGGGGGCACCTGGCCATGGTGTAGGCCCACCATGACTTTCAGGACTAAATAGGTGGCTAACACCTGCTTAACAAGGTGATACCACTGCCCTACTAACCTGCTTCGCTGGATTTAACTATAATATTTCTAGTCAGACTTTGATTATCCACGAGCCAGGCATTGGCCATCCCTATTCTAAATAGTGTTGCGAGGCTCTGTTGGAAGCTTGGTTGACATCCGTCTTATTGGTCTTTTTTATAGGTGCCAGAGGCATTGCAGAGACGGACACACACTCGAGTGTCAGTGAGGGCTCCTGCAATGTCAGGAGGTTGAGGGTGAGGGTGCACGCGGATCTGTCTGCTTTGTAACAAGATCCACAGGTGCTGGGGTAATTAACTGCTCTCGGATGAGGCCTCAAATAAGCGGATATTCTTTTGTTAGTGGGATTGAGAAGGTGAGACATTAGCAGAAATAGAATTCTGACCGTGGGGGTGTCCTATCTACCAAAACCCTCTACTCTTATCTCTCTCCTGTTGGGAGACCCCAAATTTTAGCCTAGGGGACCCCACAGTTATTGGCCAACCCCTTAGGTTGCACAGCACCGGGCACTAGAATTAGTTCCGACATCCCTTTTCGGGACTTTCTGACTTAATGGCGCACTCTTTCCTTTCCTCGTAATTCCTACTTTTCTTCCTATTGTCCTTTCTTCTAAGGACCTATTGCTGCATGTTTTCCCCTCTCTGATCTCCTGCTTGTTCATCATTTAGGGTAAACAGAAGCCAAGCCCTTCTCTAGAAATCCAAGCTGTCCAGGGGACTGAAGATTCCCTGATATTGGAAGGGAATCCCCACTTCCAAAGCACCACCTACCCTCAAACCAAGCCTCTTTGCTCTCGGAACTGTAGTTGGTACCTAAATAGGAAGATACACACAGGGTATATTCATGGAAAAAGGGGGTGTCGGAGGCCTGGGATAGAAAGGAGTGGATGGGAAGGACAGGCAATGCGTTCACAGGAGGGGTGATGCCATAGAAAAAGTTAAGATGGGGGGGATAATAAGCCCCAGACACGGCAAAGCCCCACTGGCATGAGCAGGGGAGGGTCCCCAGGATGTGCAGGCAACGGTGACTGAAATGGAGTCTAGATCAAGTGAAAGCAGCCTTCGGTCCACCAGTGGATAAACGCGTGATCTGGCTCCTCTGCGGTTCTGATCCTCCCTTTCCACTCTCACCCCCTCTATCCTGCTGTACTCACACTGCCACCTCGCCATTTCTTGACATAACAAGAAAGCCGCCACCTTAGGCCTTCCCATTGCCTCTTCCTGGGAGCAGTTCTCTGCTTAATTCCCACCTTATCGGAGAGGACTTCCCTGGCAAGAGCAGCTCCCTGCCATGGCACTCCTGGCCCCTTGACCTGCTTTAATTTTTCTGCTCGTACTTATTGTCAATAATTTATTTTGTCTGCTTCCCCCGGTGGAATGTAAGGACAGATTCTATCTTTTACTTCTGAATATTGCTTGTTCACAAACATTTGTTGAAGGAATGCATGAACTCAAAGCCACAGTATTTACAATATATATATATATAAAGAGTTCTATTGGCCGAAGGATTTGGTGTTTCAGGTGGGACCACCTACAAGGGGTAGGGGTAGGGGAAAGGGTGGGAAACCACAGCAGTGGAGAGGCCTTGGTAAGAGTCACCATGTTCTGTCAGAAAGATCCAGATTGCTACCTCTGCTCCATGGGATGTAGACATGTGGTAGGAGGCTTCCAAATTGGCCCCCAGGGATCCTCAGCTGCTGGTGTTCATACCCCTGTGCAGTTCCCTCCTATGCAGAAGAGGACTGACTCGTGTGATCTATAGCACGTTGCAAAAATGATGATATGTAACTGATAGACTTGGTCATAAAAGACACCGTGGCTTCTGTCTTTCTCTTTCTCAGATCACCAGGCACCACACAGTGAGGACACTCAAGTATCCATGGACAGAGGGTCACAGGGAGGAACAGAGACCTCCTGCTAGCAGCCAGCACCGTGTGCATGAACCATTTTGTAAGCAGACCCTCCAGCCCCAGTCAAGCCTTCAGATGATGTGGCCCACCTGACATTGTGATCACAACCCCAAGTCCACAGCACCCGAATTCCCAACCCACAAAAACTACATGAGATAATAAATGTTTATTATTATTTTAAAATGCTACGTTGCAGAGTTATTTGTTTCACAGCAATAGGTAATTATCACACAGCGGATGATTACAGGATGACCAGCAATCCCAGGTTTGGGTTGATATGAGTATGACTAGGATTGTATTTTTCAGTGGTTACCTGTTCAACCCATTTCACCTTCTGGAGCCAGCTGGTCCCAATTTGATTCTGCAACTCTTAGTAGCCACAAATGCCACCTGTATCCTCAATAAACTTTATTTAGACACAAATAGACACGACAGAAAATACATACACAGATACAGATTTTTTTTCTCTATAGGATGAACAAACATCACATAGGGAATTTAAAAAGTAGGTGCATGGAACGTAAGAAAATATTGCGAAGTTGCTTGTTTACTCACACTTGAAACAGACACATATCTCGGAGGAAGACAGGGATACACTATCCCTACAACAGATTTCACATGTGGTCTATAACAGCACACAAGTGTTAGGAAGGTAATCAGAGGAGTCAGAGATCCAGTTACTCTTGACGTGACAGAGTGCGCACAACACTAGTAGGACTCTGTTGAAACAAAAGACAGAATCGAGGAGGAGGCCACAGCCCCTGCACAGATGCTCTGCAAGCTGTCAGCTAGGTCGTAAAGCAGCTTGGCAGAAACACTAGGTTAGCTTTCATCTTGTGGCTTGAAGGTCTGCATAACCTCTACCTTTGTGTCCACGTCACAGAGTGTTTACAGAGACACACTTGGATGCTGAAACTCCCCACATGCACGCTGGCTTGGAAACCCACAATACAGAACATTGGCATCAGTTTATGGAGTGTGGCTTTTGAAAGGAAAAAGAATGATAGCCAAGAGGCGAGCAAACACTTTGCAAATGCTGCCACATCCACTGGCAGTGTTTCCTGCCACACTCCCTGTCGTCCCGTCCCACAGGGAGCCACTGGCTTCTGGGTCTTGCTCCCCGCCACGGGTGGAAGGGGATGGACGTCTCTTGGAAGTCTATTGCCCTCTAAAGTCACACCTGTGGCCTCCTGGGCACTCCTGTCAGAAGCCATGATGTCACCAGGACAAGCTGCCTTGGAACCACCCCACGCATTCCTGTCCTGGACAAGCCTCTGGCCTCCACACCATCTTCACATTTCAGATCAGGGTTCCCTAGGCAACCTCTGTATTTTAGTAAAAAATGGTTTCCACTGTACCCTTCGTGTGTCCTCTTCCTAACGTGACAAATCCAGATGAGATGAAGTTATGGAGATCTGGTCCTCCACTTCGGTAAGCATCCTTCCCATAATGCCCTGCAAGAAGATGGGGCAGAATTACCTGGCACATCCACAACACCAACACAGAAGACAAAAGCGGCTCCGTCTCACCCGACAACGGTGGTGTGCTCGTTGCAAACGGGCAGCTAAGTTGGAAGGTGGAAGTAGTCAAGAATATATATATGTACATATATTATTTACATATAATATATACGTAATATATATATTATTGAAAAATATTCATATATATGCATATATGTACATAGGACTGTACAACAAAGAATAAAGTCTCGGCGATGTTACATTCAAAGCAGAGAAGGACAAAGCAGACACACGGCTTGATTTTGGCATTTCTGACTGAGCGCAGGGTAACCAGCACATGTCTGTTCATCTCACGACCCTTTCCTTTGTCCCACCTTCCTTCTCGCTCTTTCTCGCTGCGTCCATTTGTTTTTTTCTTTCCAAAGCACACAGAAGCGGGCCCGATGGGGACTGCTCTATGCATGTGAATGTTTACGAATCATACCACAACCTAGAGGAAGACAACCTGTGATTTTGGAGGCACCCAGCATTAGCTGAGACTGACGAGTAGAATGGTAGTTAGAAAACATCGAGAAAATACGCATGCGTTTTCCTTTCATGACTTTCTACAATAAGACCGCACCCCTCGCCAGCCTAATGCAGACATACACCTGTAGGGCTGAGGGGAGGAACAGATCGAGGGCAGGTTAGGTTAGGTGGGTAGGAATTCAAAGAGAAAGAAGTGAATGCCCCACTTTTGACATTCAACATAGGATTTCACAGTTTGCTTGAAATACGAGCATTGTCAAGAAAGAAAGGCCTCCCTAAACGCTACCCTGAAGTATGTACGTGTGAAAATGGAGAAAAGTCATCTTTTTCATGTTGCCGCAAGAGCATATTAAAAATTGCACTTATAACTACTGCAATGTGTGGAACTACTTAAGAAACAATGTTAAGTTAAAAGGTGGATGGAAAATGGTATATTCAAAAGGATCACAGTGCTACAAAAATTCAAACCAGTGCACACAAAAAAGATGGAAAGAAAGCGCACTGAGATATTGACAAGTGCCGTCGGACAGGTGGAATGTGAGTGTAATTTCTTCTCTCCTTTCAACTTTTCTAGACTCCCCAAGTTCTTTTTTTCTACACAAATATGTAATTTGTCCAGTATAAACAGATGAAATAAATGGAAATAATTATGATAAATGCAAAGACAACCCAAATCACAATTTTTCTTAGCAGGGCACTCTCTGGATCTGTGGATCACAACCCTGGTTACACGCTGGAATCATTTGGGAGCTGTTAAAAATACAGACTCAGGCTGGGTGCAGTGGCTCATGTCTGGAGTCCCAGTTACTCAGGAGGCTAAGGCCGGAGGAATCGTTTGAGCCCAGGAGTTTTAGGTTGCAGTGAGCTATGATGACACCACTGCACTCTATCCTGGGTGACAGAGTAAGATCCTGTCTCAAAAAAAAAAAAAAAAAAGCAACCAGACCCCCACCCCCAGACTCAACTCAAGATTCTGACTCAGTTGGGCAGGGTTCAGACACAGGCAGGGATATTTTAAAAGAGTTCTCGGGTGATTCTAAAGCCACCAGGCATGAGAAGCACTGCCCTAGAGTAAGCGGAGAAACAACCTAAGTGCAGTTTATGCAGATAGGTTCAGTGGGCACCTCTTAGGTCTGGGTTCCACCCCCTGTTTATGTTGAGGGGCCCGGAGCTCTTCCTCTGGACAGCAGAGTCCAGCCCTTGTACCTTCTTATTTATCCCAGATCTCAAAACCGAGCTTGCATCAGATTAACCAGGAAGGCTTAAAACAGATTCCTGGGCCCCACTCCCAGAGTCTCTGACTCAGTAGCTCTGGGACGGGGCTCAAGAGTTTGCATTTCTATCAGGTCCCCTGGCGACACCGATGCTGCTGGTCCAGGGACCACACTCTGAGACGTGTTGTCCCAGCACATCAGGAACCTGAGAATTTTGCCACTCCCCTCATCCCCTCCCCTCTGGAATCTATTACTTCATTCCTTAGGGCACACAGCTTCCCAGGAGGAACATTCTTGCTGGAAAATGCTATGGTCACAACTCATAGTTATATAGAATAGAATTATTAAAGCTGAACTCAGAGTCTTCTGCCCATACCCCAGGCCATGTTACAGTTCCCAAAACCGGGCTCCAGCATCTGCAGAAAGGCACCTTCGCCAGGGGGAGCGGGAGGGGCAGTCAGGGTGTGTATGAAAGGGTGTGCTACCAGCTCCAGGGAGAGTCCCGACCCTTCTTAGGCAACCCTGTCCCTCTCTCCCCATCCCACCACGACTGCTAATAGAAGAGTAAACAAAGGAAGGACCAATTCAGAACCCTCATAAATTTGGACCTCATTAATTCAGAACCTGTGATACTTCCCACAGAATTTGGGCTGGTTTATTTTTGTGCTCCTTATAAATAACATTTTTGATAAACAAATCAATACTGAGAAAGATGGAACATAAAATGGAGTCTGTGTTACGAACAAATCATTCTTATCTGTCAACTGGAATAAGGTCCCCCAGGACTAAGTGTCGCTCTAGTGCTTGGGGTGATGCTGGCTTGTTTGAAAGGAACTGAAGTTTTCAGATCACCTACCATGCACCAGGCAGAGGGACAGAGCCTCTGCACACATGGCTTTTTTCCTTTGACATGATAATAGCTAACATTTTATAGCATTTTGCAGTTTACAAAGATCTTTCACACAGACTATTTACTTAACATTCTAGTCAATACTGTGTGGTTAAGTTGTTTATTATTATTATCCTCTCATTTTACTGATGGAAAAACTGAAGCTAAAAGGCCGAAGGGGGTAGACGCTTGAGCCAGCTCTAGCATCCAGGTCTCTGACTCCAGATGCCTGTTCATCCCAGTGGGCACACCTGGCTTCACTCACTCCTAACAAGAGGAGTGAGTGCCAAAAACGGTCACTCTCCCAAATTCTCACACCTGATTGGTGGTAGATGCTGAATTCCAACCAGGCCTAGCTGTCTCTGAAGTCCACACTCCTTCCACAACTCTCACCCCAGCCACCTCACCCCCGTGGCCTGATCTGTAGCCAGGACACAATGGAAACGTTAGGTCCGAGAATTGCACTCGGTGACACCCAAGTTCGTAGAAGCTGAAGCTCAGAAGTGCCAAGGCTTTGAGTGGGGGAGAAGAAAAGGGTCTGAGCTGTACTGAGTGAGGCAGGACCAAGAGCATTTGACAGGAATAAAGAATTCTTTGGCCAAATCAATTTGGAAAACATTCAGTTAAATAAAATGGAAAGCTACACAAAATCCAAGTTTAGGGACTTCTTCGAGGCAGAGAGCACTGGACTCTCCAGGGAACCTTTTTCTGTTTTTTTTTTTTTTT
>NW_012150119.1:1514447-1563718 GCF_000956105.1 Propithecus coquereli | reverse complement strand
CTGACTTTAAGCTGTACTACCAGGCTGTAGTGATTAAAACAGCTTGGTACTGGCACAAAAATAGAGACATTGACCTCTGGAACAGGACTGAGAATCCAGAGATGAAACCATCTGCATATGGTAACCTTTTTCTGTTTTTTAAAGGCATCTCTTGGGACGCTTTTTGGGAAAGCTGCCCATGAGGCTGAGGTGCGAGAAGCACAGTGGCAGTCTCGGCTTTGGTTTGAGCTATGGGTCTTTACCTGAGCGTGCACCGACCCCTAGGCATGGTGCCTGGATGGGTGGACCCCAGTCCCAGAATTCCCGGTCAGTGGATCAGAGGGGAGGCCTGAAAATTTCCATTTCTAACCAGTGCCAGGGTGAAGCTGCCAATGCCCTTAGATCCCAGGACAGCAGTTCATGAACCACTGTGTTCAGACCAGTGACAGGTCAGTCTTCAGCTGGACCCAGGGTCGAGGTCTAGAATGATTTACATTCTCTGTACCCTCCAAAGTTTAGCAAGAACAAGGGCAGCATGAGGGAACAAGAGCTGGTAAAAGGGAAGCCCCATGCAGGTGGACAGAAGAGAGGAGAGTTCATGCCTCTTCTTTTCCTTGGTGATGCACAGAGTTTGTGGGATGATGATATGATGGATATGAATGGATATCACAGAATTCATTAGCTGTAACACAAAGAACTACCTCCCTCTCTGTCCTGCAGCAACCACCCAGAGTCTCTGCCCATCTGCCTGCTCTCAGGGCAGGGGGGCCAAGAAGTGCAGACTTTGACCAAATTGCAATTGCAGAGAAACCACCAGATATCTGGAAGAGCATGGAGGAGAAGTAAGCCTGCACCACAGGACAGACACACACACACAGTCCACCGCCAGGAACCAGGGGGATTTCAGGCTGCAGGGCATGCCTGCCCACTCACCTCCACCACTGAAAACCCTTTCAAAAGCAACGAAGATTTTGTTCCAGCTTAGTTACTGCCCAGGCTGCCTCGACCCCCTGCCAGAACTCCATGCCCTTTTCACATCTCAGTAGAAGCCAGAAGTCAGGGACAGTGTTGAGGGCAACTGTCCCCAGGCAAGAGGCAGAGTAAAGCAAAAGAGAGGCCCAAAGCTGGGCTCCTGGAGTGTGTGATGCTGTTGGCTCTGATAAGGAAGGGGCCAAAGGGGATGTTTCTCTGTGAAAGAGATTTGCTGTAAGAAACAGGAAGAAGAAAATGAGACAATATCCAAATGGCGATCTCTATAAGACTTTTGCATATCTCTATAAGACTAAGAGAATTTTGCATCTGTGAAATTAGACCAAAAGCCATGGGAGGGGAATAAATGGATCGGGACAATTTGCCCGGGGTTGCAGATCCGGACAACAGAATGGACACAGAAGGAAATTGGTCAAGTAGAGTCCAATGAGAGAAATGCGTTGGGTACCGAGTGGGGAAGGACATAGATCAAAATTGTGGCAGAAAAGACAAGACACAGAGGACAACTCTAGGAGTCACATCTATTTAAAATAAGACTCCCAAAGAGAGACAGAAGGGATAATTCAGAAGCAATAATTAAAAGTTAATAGTTTATTTTTTTCTGAGCAGATGGAAGACTAGTCTTCAGATCAAAAGAAATAATCAAGTACCAGGCTATACATTAGAAGAGACCAATATCTAGATACACTCTGGTGAAATGCCATTAAAAAAAAAGGAAAAAACTCAAGCCAACTTCATAAAACATGAAATCTATAGAAAGCGAAGCAATATTTTTAAGCATTTTGAGACTTTTGTTTCCATAGAGGTGTTTCCATACTGGTTGAGGAACACTCTGTCTGGAACCCAATGGACAAGATTCAAACCTCTTTATGTGTCTTCAAATGCAAAAGAGAAACAATAATGTTACCCGTTTCACAGGACCGTTGAGATGGTTAAATGAGTTAATATGTATAGTTAATTTGTATAATTCATATTATATAGCATTTAGAGCAGTACTACTAGTACTAAGTGTTTGCTAATATTTTTGAGTGGAGATACTTTGATTCTATTCCTCTACCTCAAAATTCATTGAAAATAATGAAAAGAAGAGAGAATAGAAAAACTTTCTTCAGAAAAAAGTCCAGGGTTTTCACTAAATAGAAGTAGAACAATTGGGAAAAATATACATACATACTCACTCACATGCAAATATACACAAAGACACATACACAGAAATCAATTCAATGGGCACTAAGCAGCTAAATCCCAGAAAAAAAAAAAAACTTAAAAATTATTAGGAAAGAAATGAGGGAGAATATGTTAGTGATCTCAGAATAGGAAAGAATTTTTAAACAAGACTCAAAAGTTACCAACTAGAGAGGAAATAACTGAAAATTTTTAAACTGTGATACATCAAAAGCAATTACGAAACTGCGCGTCAAAGCCTCAAAAATATATTTACATTAATTTCCAGAACACATAAATAACTTCAAATTAATAAGAAAGAAAACAACCCAACAGGAAAAAATAGGCAAAAGAAATGAATAGGCAACTCACAGAGGAGAAAACTTGAAGGGCAAGTGCACATACAGCAGCGTTCAATCTCACAAGTAATCAGGAAAATTCAAATTAAAACCATAACGAGATATCATTTCACACCCAATGGACTAGCAAAAATTAGAATGCCCAAGATTAGCGACATAAATAAGCAGAAACAAGAACTCATGCACCCTTCTGGTGGGAGTATCAATCAATACCACTGCTTTGGAAAGAACTTTGGCAATGGCTGATAAAGTTGACTGTGGATATACATAGAACTGCCAATTCTACTTCTAGGTATAAACCCCAGATAAATCCTCACACAAGTGCATAGGGAGGTATGCACAGGACTGTTCGTGTGCGGTACTGTCTGCAATAGAGACAAACTGGGAGAAAAATCTGTATTCCAACCAAGAGAAAAGCCATAAATCGTGGTGTACTCAAACAATGTAATCCCATGCAACAGTGCAAATCAAATGCAATGAAATGAAATGAATGAGAGCTCTAAATATCAACATAGATAATTCTCAGTTGTAACGTTGAATACACAAAGCAAGCTGAAGAAAAATGGGATGGCGTCATAGAGACAGAGAGTTTTAAAATATGCAGTATAACACTTCATATTGTTTAAAGATATGTGCATATGTAGTATTATATAAATATAAATAAATTCCATTAAATGGAGATTTTAATATATAACAGATAATTCTATAGGTTAGGAGGGAAATGTAAGTGAGCAAAGGCATAAAAGGTGCTTCCGTGTTCTATTTCCTGTGCTTGACTATTAAATAATTTTTTATTTCATTTCTTTTATAAAATAGGTATAGATAGATGATGGATAGATTGATAGATTTTTTTTTTTTTTTGGTTAAGTAATTGTTATTCTAAGATTTTATCATTGCCAAATTATCCTTCAAGATTAAGGCAACAAGGAATCTCCAGTTTTCAGAATCCACAAGTCCCCATTGGGGGGGGGGAATAAAAAACTACCTGATAAGGAAATCTCTCACACAAGAAGTAAAACTATAGAATTTCTAAAACCAGAAATATATATATTTCTAATAATCTTCAAGCAGTACACAAATCCAAAAACTCATTAGGAAACAATTGGTGAACCAGATTACACATTTTTTAACATTTAGTGAATTATCTTTATCAACAGAAACAAAGTTAAATGATACTGGAGCTGCCCTAGAAAATCCGGTGTGCAAACAGGGCCATAAAAATATGGTGCGGGAGGGGCGTGGTGGCTCACGCCTGTAATCCTAGCACTCTGGGAGGCCGAGGCGGGCGGATCGTTTGAGCTCAGGAGTTCAAAACCAGCCTGAGCAAGAATGAGACCCTGTCTCTACTAAAAATAGAAAGAAATTAATCGGACAACTAAAAATATATAGAAAAAATTAGCCGGGCATGGTGGCACATGCCTGTAGTCCCAGCTACTCGGGAGGCTGAGGCAGGAGGATTGCTTGAGCCCAGGAGTTGGAGGTTGCTGTGAGCTAGGATGAGGCCACGGCACTCTAGCCCGGCAACACAGCGAGACTCTGTCTCAAAAAAATAAATAAAAATACGGTGCGGACATGAAATGAAACCAAAGCAGCTTCAGGGATGGCAGAGCCAGTGTCCCTCTTTAGAGCCTGCGTGAAATGTGTAACATGCCCTGGGAACGGGCCCAGAGCTGGTCTCCGACAAGCTGAGAGGGGGCCTGGTGGTGCGGAGGTCCTGCCGTGCAGCCGTGTACACCACTGACACTTCTCTGTGGGAAAACACACCACAGGCAAAAATAAAACACATACTAAACCCCAGGGACGTATTTTCAACACATGGGATAAAGGGCTTTTCCCTTTGTTTACAAAAAGCTCAATTGTATCAATAATAAAAAGATACACACGTAAAAACAAATGAACCAAAAAACTAGAAAAAATACACAAATAATAGGAATAGGTAGTTCCCTCCGCCCACAAAAAGGACTTAAAAATCCAGTGAATATACGAAAATATGATAAACCTTAACTCCTAGTTAAGGCAATGCAACTCAGAATATGAGACACCTTTTATGAAAACCAGTCAATTTGGCAAAACCTAAGAATCTGATGATGCCAAATTGCTGCTGGTGGGAGTAGAAATGGGTGGTGCTGAGGGGAAGGGCGTGCCTTTGACTTGCCCACTGCTAGGAATTTACCTGACACACGTGCTCTCAAATTTCCCATAACATGTGGACGAGGCTAGCCAGCGCACGACTGATTGCGAGCAGTCAATGCCAATGAGGGGCTTACTAAATAACCTGGAGTCCACCCATAGGATGAAATACCATGCAGCTGTTAAAAAGAATGAGGCGGAGCTGTACGTGCTGACGTAGGAAGATTTTTAAGGAAGTTTAAAAAACAAAAAGCAAGTCACAGAGCAATGCTTCAGGATGATCCTTTTTAAAATACATAACAATATAAAAGAATACATAGAAAGAGAATGCCAATAGGTCCATTCCAGGTAGGATGGTTTATACAAACAGTATTTTTTTTCTGGAAATAATCATGCATAGAAGTTATCAACACTTTCCTTTGGGGAAAGGGTCTGGAGGGAAATGAGGAAGATGTTTACCTTTGATTTTTATTACTTTCTTTATTGTTTGAATTGTCTAAACATGTATATGTGTTATTTTTCTTTCTGTAATATTTACAATTTATCTGGAATTGCGAAGTGGGGTCAGGGGCCATTTTTTTTTTCTCTTTGTACTTTTTGATATGAAAAAAAAACCCTAATGTCCTTTTATAAAAAGTAGAAGGGCCAGGGAATGAGAGGGCCACATTTCCTTGTGTAAATGGCAAGGCATTTATCAAACATAGATGCTAATACCTAACCTCGCAGGAGGGCAATGAGGATTAAACGAGATCCTTGTACAAAGCGTTCTGCGTAATACTCTGCACCAACAAACCCTCAGTAAATGGGAGCTGCTCTTCGCGTCAGGACCACAGTGTTTCCTCTTCTTGGTCAGGGAACTCCCCAGGGTCCTCCTATTCTGCACGTTCCTCTAGCTGACCTCAGGCCAGAGAGAGTCAAGGGAAGAGGGAGCTGGAAGAGCAGGGCTTTGCTCTCTGGCCTGAGGCTCTTCCCCCTGGGAAGCCACCGGGCTCCCTCCAGCTCCTAAGAACCCACAACTGATGACTCTACAACGTGGAGGCGCTGGGAGCCAGGAGACCTGTGTTCCTCTGTGCAGTCCCTTCTCGCTGAGTGAATAAGGCAGCTCTGAGCCCACTCTACCGAGGTAAACTGGCACAGGCCAGAGCCAACTGCAGATTACACTGACAAGGACTATCAGGTGGTTTAAAAGTCTCCAGGGAGCAGCTACTAGAAATGCATTACTTCATGTGACAATGCTAGTAGCGCTTGCTCACACAAGCCCATGCGGACTGTCTCCTCCAGAGTCCGTGGGGTTGGTAGAGCTGCTGGCAAATTCTCTGGGCAACCCTGAAGGTCTCCCCTCTGGCGTCTTCCCTCTGCCTACGCTGGAGCCAGGGGGAGAGAAGGGGAATCGTTGCCCAGTGCACAGCCCACCTGGTGAAGGCCGGGTGTCCACAGCTGGGAGGGCTCAGGATAAACCATCCCAGCTTGCCAGAACCGCTGGGGGCCCTCCTTGCCCAACACTCTCATTGGACAAAGCAGGAAGTGTAAACTCAGAGAGGGGGAACAGTGGGGTTCTCAAGGTCACAAAGGCAAACAGCTCTGGAAACAGAACCCCAGACCCTTGACTTTCCAGATGGTGCTTTGCATCCTCTCCCCTGCCCTAGGAGCGCAGATCACACCAGAAACAGAAGAGCAAAGAACACAGGTGGGGTGGGTGGGGGTGAGGACCCTGGAACACAGCTCAATAACATTCAGCGAGTGGGCAAATCTCCTGAAAGTGGTTCACAAGCAAACCCCTTTCAATTCAAATGAATGTCCCCCAGATCATCCTTGTGTTAGTTTGGATTTTTGTAAAATGGCACTTTGTATTTGAAACCCGAAACAAACAAACAAACAAAAAAACCCATCAATGTGTGCTCCACAGACTCTCCAGCCGTTGCCAAGGGCAAAGTGGGGGGCGTCAAGGACAAACTCTAGGTCAATGTCGTCCACTGCAACGGGGAGCTCCACCGCGGCTCCTGTGTGTTATTGAATGTAAAGGCTTCCGGTAAGATTTTCTTTTCTTAGAGAAAGCATTCTATGGTTTAAAAATACAAGTTTGAAAACCATACCTCTTATGTACCCTAATTACTTACCAAAGGGATGAGGGAGAGCACTGCTTGGTGGTGGCGATGGTATTAATCTTCAGAGATTTTAGGAGGACTAAACCCTCCGCCTAACCCTTGCCGTGGAGATAAGATCAGGGAATGCTACAACGGAAGGGATCACCTTTTCTAGCCTCTGTGTTTACCAGTGAG
Organism: Propithecus coquereli; assembly: GCF_000956105.1. Taxonomy (NCBI): domain Eukaryota; kingdom Metazoa; phylum Chordata; class Mammalia; order Primates; family Indriidae; genus Propithecus; species Propithecus coquereli. The sequence continues at coordinate 1,556,817 of NW_012150119.1, read as the reverse complement.
GAAACTGCGGCTGGGGAGGAGGGAGCGACCACAGTCCAAGGTCAGGGAGCTGTTAACCGCGGGGCTATGACTGCAATCCGTCCCCCTGACGTCCCAGACCGGAGCTCTCCCCAGCACCCCGCACAGCACACGGCCTGCCCTGTGCTGGAGGAAGCGACGCAGAGGCTGACTTCTATTTCAGGGGACCCCAGCGCGCCATTTATTTTTTCCTCAGATACACTGGCTGCAGTCCCCTTGGAACGATGCCCAGAGTCTAACCAAATTCCAGTGTCTGACTCCAATGAGCATCTCAGTGCGGTTTCATTGTCATGAGCAGAACCCTGGCCAGGAGGAGGTCTGAAGAAGACTGGGTAGGAGAGGCAAGGGACGCAGGCCCTCTGCAGGGAGGACGACTCTCTCTTTGCTTCAAACCTCTTATGAGAACATAGGTTAGACCTCCGGGGTCTACTGAGAAATAAGTGAATCAGGTCCCTCTTGTTATCACCTTGCAGGTGTACGGTGTGTCAGCCCTGGGGCGGGGGGCGATGGAGACCTCTTTCCTCTCTGTTTCTGGACCTCTTCTCACGTTCTGCAGAAACCCTTCCAGCGAGTGCATCCACATTAGTGACGTTCAACTAAATGATCCTGAGAAACTGCCACCACCTTCTGTAATTTCATCATGTGCCTTTGGACTGAGACATCGGTGATGAATGCCTTTTATTATCTAGAGGAAAATGTTTGAGGAAAATATTGACATTATCTTTATTTTGCAGTTGAGGAAAGTCTCAGAGAGGTTAAATAATTACACAGTCACAGAGTGACTCGACTGTGATTTAGAACAGACTCTAAAGCCCCTGTGTCTCCACATTGGGGGTCCCTTTCATTGTACCGTACTCCCAGGAAAGCTAAGCCTGAGCTGCCACAGGAACCCAGACACACCTCAGTAACACACAGAGGATAAGAGCATAGGCTGCCAATAGATCAGTCTGAGGGCTCTGACACCAGCTGTATGGCTCTGGACAAACCATTCACACTTTCTAAACCTCAGTTATCCTCATCTGTAAAATGGGAATGATGTTTGCCTCATATGCCATGAAGATTAAATTAAATGCAATAATTTGTACAAAGCACAGAGCACCTTACACTTATTCAATAGATGTTTACTACTAGTAGTATTATTACTGCTACTACTAGAGGAGCAAACCTCCTCAAGGACACTGAAGACATCACAATACTCCAGAAAGAAAGATAAGGAAGATTCTTATGTTCAAAATTATTCAAAGCTCCAGGAAGCTCTCTCCCCTACCCCTATTTCTATGACAGTGTCAAGGCTCATGCTGGTAATGTCATTGTCCCTTGATTTAGGGTACTCACTGCAATTCTCATTGATGTGATTTGGAAAATACAGATCCCCCCTAACTCAGATGTAGTTGGAGAAAACACTCAAACCCAGCTCATCTCACATCAGAAAGAAAACACTCCATCTCACCTCTGCCTGCACTGGCTCCTCTGAGACTCTGTGTTCCCCAGCTTCCTCCGAAGATGCTGGGACGCTTCACGTTTGTGCGGGGTGGTCCGCGTGTTTGTCTTTGGGTCTGGGGACAGAATTTTTCTTAGAGGTACCCAGAGTCTTGTATTGCCCAAATGTAGTTACTTGTGCAGGGCTGCGGTATTTTGTCATCTATTCCCTGTGATTCTTTGGAAAAGAGGGTCACATGAAAGACTTGGGGTTAGATTAATTACGCTTTGAGGGGGTGACAGAACTCCAAGCACTCTAGAGGCTGGGAGCTTCTTATTAGCTGTGTGATTTGGGACAAATTACTTAACCTCCCAGCTCACTCATCTATGAAATGGAGAAAACAGTAGAACCCTTCTCATCAGGTGAGTGAAAGGACTCAATGAATAAGTTTATGCAAAGGGTTAGAACAGCGCCTGGAATGCCTTAAGCACTGTATGTTTCAGTATCACTGTGACTGCCAAGTGTCTCTTAGAATTAGGGACCACAAGTTTCAAAGGGCCCTTTAACCCTTTGGGAATTCTGCTCTCCTTCCCTGGAATGTTGGCTCTTCCAATTCCCAAATGTCTTTGACTTTCTCCTGGTTCCTGTTCCCCGTGCCCTTCCTCTGATGATCTTGCCTCATACTCCATGGAGAAAAGGGAGCAGTGGGAAAGGAAATTTCCCTTTCATAGGGAATTTTGTCCTCCCTGCTATTAAAGTGAGTGAAACGTCCTTGTTCCACCATAGCCCACCCACTTTCACCTTCTCAAGGACTTAGATCCTGAAATTCCCCCTCTCCTCCTCAATCATGAATTTCTCTCCCTCAGCGGGCTCGTTCACACTTAAATGTCTCCCGACTCTCACGACTTTAAACGCAACACCCTCCCTTGACCCTGTGCCCCGACCCTGGCCATGGCCCCGTTTCTCCACTGTCCTTCACAGTGAAATTTGTCAAGAGTTGCTGATGGTAACTTTTTCCCTTTGCAGTTTGTTCTCAGTGCTTTCCTGTCTGTCATCCATTCTGTTACTCTTGTCAACACCAGCTGTCATCACGTGGACTAAGGCCCACCCCAGTTTGGTACAACCTCATCTTCACTAGATTGCACCTGCAAAAATCCTGCTTCCAAATAAGGTCACAGGTACTGGTATGGGGATTAGGACTTCAATATATCTTTTTTTTGGTGGGGGGCAGGACAATGTAACCCATCACAATGGTCAAAAGAAAATTTCATTTCTTCAACCCTCCAAACTCTTTCTCCTTCAGTCTTCCTCACCATCACCCACCCAATCCTATGACCTTGACCCCTCTCTTGACCTCATCCTCACTATCCTGGGCAAGATCTGTCGGGACTCCTGCAGGTTTCACCTCACATCCACTCACTCGTCCTCATCTCTCCTGCCGCCGCCCAGTCAGAGCTGCCCCCAGCCCTCGTGTGACCTGCCTCCAACGCCTTACCAGGTCCATCTTCTCTACATAACATCATAAAAGCAATTGCCTAAAAAGAGACATCCGATCATGCTATGACTCCTTTTAAAATCTTCCAAGGACTGCACCGAAAATGCAAATGTAAAATATTCCACAAGATGCCACATGCCGTGGCCCTGTCGGCTTCCCTCCCTCATACCCCGTCCCCCGGGCTCGCTGTAGCCACCGTGAATTCCTTCTGTGCTTCCAGTGTGCCCAGCTCATGCCCGTCTCACAGCCTTTGCACTGGCAGTTCCCTCTTCCTGGGACTCTCTGTCCTCAGCTCTTTGCAAGCCTAGAACCTTCTTAATCGTCTAGGTTTTATTGCGATTGTCACCTCTTGAAAGAGACCTTCTCTAATCACCCCATCTCCGGTGGGCTCCCCGATGTTCTCTATCACATCTTTGCATTTTCATCACAGGCATGTACCCTTATATAAAACTACCTTGTTCATCTGTTTGATTATTATTTATTGTCTGTCTCCCCCCTTACACCCTAGAATTTATGTTCCACAGCATCCAGAACAGTGCTGGGCACATAGGCTGTACCATTGAGAGATGTCAATGGACTGAATTAATTTCTTCTCTCATATTCTTAAATTCCTACAAACTTCCTAAGAGATGTTTATACCATTGAAACATTTTTTTATATAATTTCAACTAACGATACCCTTAAATGTAGGACAACCTTAATGGAATGAGGGATTTCCTTATCTATATTATATCAATTGCAGTAATAATAACAATAACAACAGCTGTAATAATTACTATTTAATATTAAGGGTATTTACGAGCCAAGTCCTCTGCTCTGTGTAATCACTGTCTCATTTAATTTTCATAAAACCTCTTGAGGTGGGCAAGAATATCCTTTATTTTGTAGGTGAAGAATCTGAGTGTTTCTATTCACTTACCCCATTAACAGAAGACTTGGGGCTCATATACAAGTTTTTTTATGGCTTTAAAAAATCCATGCTTGTAACCATAATGAAAAGCATTACAGACCCACCAAAATGGCTAAAATTAAAAAGTCTGGCAACAACAAGTGTTGGTGAGGATGTGAAGCATCTGGAACTCTCATCCACTGCTGTTGGGAATGTAAAATGACAAGACCCTCTGAAAGCTTGCTAGGAGTTTGTACTGAAGATAAAATATCCCTGCTCTATATTCCAACAATTTCATACCTAGCTATTTACAAGAGAAAAAAGTGTAGATCCATAACCAGACATGTGCAAGAATATTTATTACAGCTTTATTTAAAATAGGAAAAAATGGAAATTACCAGAATGCCCAACCAATGGAGACTGAATAAATACACTGTGGTATATTTACAAAATAAAATACAACATAAAGTGTGAACTACTGGCAGACGTAAAAACATGGATGATTCCCACAGATGCTGTATTAAGTGAAAAGCCAGACACAAGACAATAAACACCCAATACAAGTAAATGAAATCATATGGTTTCATATAATTTCATTTACTTAAAGATCAAGACCAAGTTCTTTTGAAAGAGGCTCAAAACAAACAAACAAACCCAAAAAACCAGACCAAGCTATTTGACAATGACAGAAGTCAGAATAGTGGTTACGTCGGGGGGTTAAATTCCAACTAGGAAGGAACATGAAGGAAACTTATGGGGAGATGGAGATCTTTACATATTTTTTTCTAAGTGCTGGATAAGGGGAGAGGATAGATGGATGAATGAATAGACAGAAAAAAATCCTTAAGTTATATACTGAAGATTAGTACACTTTCTATACGTTAGTATTATATTTATGTTATACCTTAAATTTAAAACATTTTTAAAAATCCATGTTGTAATCCATGTGTTAAACTCCCAATTATAACACAACAAGAAGGCAACTATTCTTAGTATTCTAGTTCCCTAAATGCCCATATTTCATTAAGTTTATAATTCGGAGACCATCAGAACTGAAAGGGAATTTAGAGACCACCGATCTTTACCCCCTGATTAGAAAAATGAGAAAATACATTTAGAAAAAGAAAGTGAGTTGTAAAATGCAGTGTTTATAAGGGGCATGGCTAGTCTTAACACCATCTATTTCCTACCTCCAAGTCTAGTTACTGTTCTTTCCTTTATACAGCTCTGCTCAGAAAGATAGTCTTTGCAAGCAAGATACTCTTCCGCAAGCAAGACTATTCCCAGCGATTTAGAATGTGACTCTGGGAGAGTTGACACCGTGATAATAAACAGCCCAGCATGCTTCCTTGGGTGACGGGGGAAGAATGCACCCTGGAGCTGGCCAGGAAAGAATGGAGAAGGGAGTCCTTGTGAAGAATGTTGAGTGCAAAGAGTTCTGAGCAGAGGCATTAGCTCTGCCTCTAATAAAGCTGTAGTATCTGTTCACAAGGGTGAGAAATGAGGGAAAGAGACTCCAAAAGAAAGTGAACTGTACATGCTAGGAGGCAGAGTATTCATCTCAGCAACTGGCCTGAAGACATTTATTCCACTAATAAACTTAGCGCAACAGTTGACAAGGAGTTTAAGGCTCAGAACTCCTTCTAACAGAGCGATTTAAGTAAAAGGAATTGTTTTCACTGAAAGGTAAAGTCGGGCTAAATCCAGAAGACATGTGATAAATCTCCAGGTTTAGGACGCCTCTGCTCCAAAGGGAAGGCAAATATTAATAAAATGGTAACCACTTCCGATGTGGCACTTGCCTACATGCTTTACATGAAATCTCATTTAATTGAACGTTGGAAACAACCACACATGAGATGTATTAAATACCCTCCTATGGCAAATAAGAAAAATAAAATCTTCCTCATTTAAGATCCTTTGTCCAAAACCACACAGCTAGTAATGTCAGTAGCAAGGATTTCAGCAAAACATAGTTTTACTCCAAAGCCTGTTGTTTTTCAGCAGCATCAGGCTGCCATTAGAAACAGAGATGTATTATATTGCAAGAAAGTGAAATGAGGGAAAGCATCAGAGAGCAGGTCAAGAGAGGTCATGTCCAAAAGAACTGGGCCCAGGAACGCGGATGTGGAGAACCAGATTTAAGGTCAATGTTGAGAAGCGGTCAAAGTAATGTGTTCAAGAACACCTGAGCCTGGGCCTGGTCAATTCGATGTCACTTGTAGTCTGTTCCCCCACAAAACAAACAGGGAAAAAGTCCCTCGAATCCAGATGGCTGCGAGCTGCTCCCGTCTCTGAGTATCCCCAGCGCTTGCCACATGCTTTACAGCACTGATAGGATTCTGTCTCTGTTGTTATTGTTGGTGAGCAATGGATCTAGGACTATTCACCACACAGCAAGGACCGAATCCTACCGGTGCCTGGCACGTGGTGGTGGCTCATTACTGTTTTTTTTTTTTTTTTTTTTGAGACAGAGTCTTACTGTGTTGCCTGGGCTAGAGTGCCGTGGTGTCATCTTAGCTCACAGCAACCTCAAACTGCTGGGCTCAAGCGATCCTCCTGCCTCAGCCTCCCGAGTAGCTGGGACTATAGGCATGCGCCACAATGCCTGGCTAGTTTTTTCTATATATTTTTAGTTGTCCAATTAATTTCTTTCTATTTTTAGTAGAGACGGAGTCTCGCTCTTGCTCAGGCTGGTTTCAAACTCCTGAGCTCAAACAATCCGCCCACCTCGGCCTCCCAGAGAGCTAGGATTACAGGCGTGAGCCACCGCGCCCGGCCCTGTTTGTTGAATTAATTGACACAGACTGGTGTCCATATTCTAATCATTTGAAGTTCAGAGTCCTGGCACGTTCGTGTTTGATCTACACATAGGGCAGTGCTGAGTGGTTACTAACCAGTCACAAGGCCCCATCCACTGAGCAAGCAAAACCTCTAGAACTGCTTTTGCCTCCTAGAAGATGCCCCCTCTAACTTATCCACATAATTGCCTCAGCTTTTAAACTCCTTCAGAGTTAAAGGCCATGGACATGGACCAGACACAACATTCATTAATTAATTCACTCAGTAGGTGCTGGGTGAGGTTAACTTTGTACTTCCTTTGTTTGGTGACAAAGTGGATCCAAGTTTCTAGGTTCTATGAAATCCTAAAAACTCTCCAAATTGAATTAAATTAAATCAAATTTATTTTTATTTAAAAATAAGTGGAAATAGTGCACACATTAGATATCGTGAAAATGTAAATTCTTATCCTACTGATTTATCAGCAGTCTTAAAATAATTCCAATGACAACAATGCATATGTGAACTGAAAAGAAAGTTGAATCTAAAATCTATCTGGAAAAAAGCTAATGTAAAGAAGAGACAAGACATCTGAAAAAAGATGGAATAAAGGAGAACTTGTCCAGATATTACATATTATAAGGCTGCGATAATTAAACCAGTATGGGACCAACGTAAGAATAGATACAACAAAATAGAAATCCCGGGAAAAAGATCATAGCAAGCTAAAGGAATGAGTGTATGATAAAGATGGCATCTAACCGGTGGGGAAAAGGAAGAGATAATGGAGTACGGGGGACTGTTTGAGAAAGACAAGCGTGATCTCTGCATTTTCTTTCAATGCAGATGTATCTGGGCTCTTGCCCAGCCCAGACGCCCTTTTGGAAGCTCCTCTCTAATTCTCAGGTAAAAGCATAGGCCTGGGAATTCTTGCTTTCTTTGGTATCACATGACACTCTCCCATTTCCTGGTGAGAGCTGTTTGGACCAAAAAGGGAACAACAGACACAAAGGAAACAGATCCACAAACTATGTTGAACCGTTTTTTTTTTTTTTGTCCTCAAGATTATAAACTAAGAGTTTGAAGAACTCTTGTCAGAGTACTTGCACATGTAGAATCACATAGAATTGGAGCTGGAGTCCCTGTCAAGACATCTCAAAGCTGTATGCAGGCCCTAGTTCTGTGAACTCCCAAACCACGTGCGAGCTGAGGCACCGGGTCCGGAGCGAGGGGAGCAGGTGCAGGGGGGCCGCGAGGAGACGCTCCCTGGCTGAGGGCTGCCCAGTTCCCAGGTGGCCCAGTTGAGAGGTGCTGCTGAATAAGCTTCCTTCTATCTGAAGTATTTTAAGTGGGTTTGCATTCTTTGCAAACAAACGTAGTCTGAACATACACCATTAGTCAAAACAAGTTCTAGTTATAGCCTAGAATTTAATACACGGGAAAAAAAGAGATGGTAAGAGAAGAAAATTTTAAAAAATATTTTTCTGATCCTGGGTGAGCAAGAAATGCCTAAACATGAGCATGAAGAAGAAGCAACAAAAGAAAGGCCTAATAGGTCAGATTTTATACAAAAATTTATACCTTCGTATGTCAAAAATCATCATGAATGCACATTACTCACGTCCACGGTGGCATTGCTCACAGCAGCCAACAGGTGGCAGCAACCTGAGTATCCATGGATAAATAAAACAACGTTTGTACACACAGTGGAATATTATGCTGCCTTGAAAACGAAGGGGATCCCGTCACACGCTACAACATGCGTGAACCTTGAGAATATTATGCTAACTGAAAAAAGCCAGACACGAAAAGACAAATAGTTTATGATTCCACTTTTATGAGGCACCTAGAGAAGTCAAATTCAGAGAGACAAAGTGGAATGGTGCTGACCAGGGGCTGTGGGGAGAAGAGAATGGGGAGTTATTTTTTAATGGGTACGGAGGGTCAGTTTTGCAAAACGAGTAAGTCCTGGATATTGTTTGCACAACAATGTGAATAGACTCAACACTACTGAACTAACTGTACACTTAAAAACGGTTAAGACAGTAAATTTTATGTTATGTACCTTTTACCACAATTAAAAATAAAAGTTAATATTTTTAGCATATATTTTTAAAAAATTTTACAAGTAAGAAGGGATGGACTTCCTTAGGGGGGGCGGGGGGTCGGGGAGGGAACAGGCCATGGACACAAACAGGCAATTCAGAAAAGAAGACGTAAAGTGAGACAGTGTCTCTTTAGGACAATATTGTGCGATATAATAAGAGTCTTAAAACATGCCCACCCTTTGTCTTAATAATTCCACTGGTAGCAATCTATCCAAGGGAAATAATTACAGACACAGCAGAGATTTATGCGTAATGATTATCATCACAGTATTAATTATAATAGTGTAAAACTAGAATCAAGCTAAATGTGATCAACAGAGGATCGGCTGAATAAACTATGTTACCTCCAAAGGGCGGATGCCAAGCAGTCATTCGATGCTATCTTTTGAAGAATATTTCAATGCCATGGGAAATTCTCATGAAATAACATTAAGTGAACAAAAGGTTTGTAATTACTACGTAATGTGATTATATCTTTGTGGGAAAAAAGAAAGAAGAGGACACACGTGAGGGTGGGAGGCTGTTGGGATGGAATATGAGTAATTTTTATACTCTTCTGTGTTTTCCAAATTTTCTTTAATGGGCAGGCATTCTTTTTATAATTAGAAATATTTTATATTAGAAACAAGGTGCACTTTGATGGGAGGGGGCTACTAAAAAGCTGAGCAACGAAAGGTCATAATTCAAAAAAAAATGAGGAGTCACACAGGGAACAGCCTCCTCTTACCACCACAGCCTGCAAATCCGTGCAGCCTGCCCGCTCCCTGACATCCTTGCTTCTCCTAGGACAGCGAGGGGATGTGGGGGTGCCTCGCCTTGCTGAGTACTCTCCACCCTCCACCCGACCTCCCTCAGCCTGGGAAAGCCAGGAAGGCCCTTCTCGGCTACCACGCCGGTCCTCACCTGGCATTTAGAGGAAAGGAAAACTATGGACACCAGACCCCAACTCACCCAGCGGGGACTCTGCTGTGCGACTTAAGGGGATACCGCGGGGCCTTGGTTAGAGGAGTGGAGGGCCAGTGCCCTGCAGCCCCGATGAACAGCAGGGATGCTGTGCTGTTGGCAGCTCCCTCGTGGAAGTCCCCCACCCAGACGCAGCATCAGGGCCGGCAGAGGCCAGGCAGATGGACACAGACCCCACAGCTGTCAGCCGAGGGATGAGGCCTCCCAATTCTCTAGCTCATTTAGGAGAAATTAGCCATTAACACCCTCCTCTCCTTGGGTGTGAACTTTAAATAAGACGTTCCAGTTGAAGTGGGTAGGGAAGCTATTTCGCTGTGCCTCGGAAGAGAATAATTGTGTAGGATGTTTGCATCTGCTAAACGGCAGCTCTGGGAGCTGGTTTCACACAAGTGAGACAGACCGATGGGGAGAACCAGAGGAGACCAGCTGTAGGCAGCTGCCTTTGCACAGGCTGAGGGAGCCCAGCTCTGGGCAGCCTGCACGCTGCTTCCAACTCACGCTAAGTGGATTGTCTGGACCGGAGCTTGAGTCCCTGAGCGCCCCAACGGATGGTGGAATTTGCATCAACAGGGAAGATGGGGAATTGTCCACGGTCTGTTCGTTAAGCCAGTCCGGCAGTGCGTGACTCATTTGCAAGGAATATCTTTCTACAGAAACTTAACAAACACATACACATAACAAACTTTGCTCCAGTGCCTCTCACACTTAAATGTACGCACATATCACCTGGGACTCTTGGTCAAATGCAGATGTGGACCATTCCCTCTGCCTACTACCAACCGTCAGTGTAGCCATTTCGGGCGTGGCCACCACGGTGCTCCTCAGTCTACCTGGTATATTGTGCACCTGTGCTCTGCTCGCAGGTGTTTTTGCTGCTGAGTACAAATGTCAAGGAGTATTAGCCAATTGCCAAGCGTTATGATGGAAATGAAAGGGAATATGCGCTGATTATTCTCCGCTTGTCCCCTCCCGTCCCACCTGTCAGAGCCACACCTGCCTTCTGTCCCTGCTCTGGGTCCCCGGACTCTGACCCCTGCAGATCGTGGCTCCTGCGCTCCCTTTCCAGCCAGCCCCGAGTTGAGTTCTGCCAACGGGAGGCTCCCGCAGGTGACTGAAGGATGGAGAAAGGCGAGATCAGTGTATTTCGTCTTTATTTCATTTATTTTTTGGCAGCAGTTATGTCCTCCTGTGGACCCAGCTCTACCTGGGCTCTGGCAACGCCGTGACCTCCTCTCGACCTGTTAGCAGGCCTGGGGGTGGTGGCAGCTGCCCATCTGGCTAGTCTTTAGGGACCGTGGCATCCCTCATTTGTTCCCAAAGTCTCTTGAACCAACTAAATTGGATTTTATTTTATTTTTTTTTTTTTTTTGAGTCAGAACCTAATTCGGCAATGATTCTTCTAAACAAAGAAGAAAGTAGAAGTGGTAAAACAGTGGAGAACTAGACTCACGCTAGCAGGAGGATTCTCACGGAAGCGGCCCACGACGCTACGCAGGGACGGCTGTGCCTGAGTGGTCTGTCCTTTTCGATGCTGAATAAAAGGGTCAGTTTTGGAGTAAAAATAGTGCAAACAGAAGCGTGCACTGGGTTTCACTGCTTCGAAGGATGTCAGTTTGGTGGAAGAATTCCTCAGCGCTCGGTGACACCCGGGCTGAGGGCAGGTGGACCCGCAGACAGCCCCGCCGCCCTCCCTCTCAGGTTTGGGGAATAAACTGCTCTCGGTTGGCCTCTCGGGCAGTTTTAATAAAGGGTTTCGCCCTAATATGTTAACAGCAAAGGGCTAACACATGACACCTCCAGTAATTACTTGCATTTAATGAGAGATAATGCCCCGTTTACGAATCCCCTTTTAAGAGGTGGGAGTAGAGGTACCTATTTTTTCATTTTGCTCTAAATCACGACCTTACTTGGCTTCTAAATAACGCAGGCTGCTGGGGCTTTCAAAGAAAGTTCCGTGATTAAACACGTTCACATCTGAAAGCTCAACGGCACACAGACTGGGAAGAAAGAGAGCCTTCAGTCACATTCCATTTAAAAATGGCTATTCTGTTTCCGGAGGGAAGGAACAAACGAGGAAATCACTGCGTGAGTGTGGGGGTGGGAGGCACGTGCCCACAGACAAGGCGCAGACCATCTGGTCCCATTAGCGGCTGCGCCCTCCGAACTGCACGCAGTGGACGGAGTCACAGCTGCCTTGGCTGATGTGTGAGCTCCTCCCGGCCTCTCCGGTCTCGAGGTGCCCGAGGCTTTCTGTGCGACCTCAGGGCGTTAACAGTAAGGTTGAAATGCGTCTCATTAATTCACTCCCGTCTGCTCTGTGTCCCTCCAACTGAGCATGGGGAGAATGGGGCACGAGGTGAGGGTCCATGCTTGGCGGACGGCCTTGTCGATACCCGGAGAGGCCCTGGTTACCTCTCTACCGCCATCCGGGTGGCGGGAGGGTGCGCAGAAGGGAGCAGAGGCAGGCAGTGTAAACACTGAGCGGTTCGGAGTGTGCTCCTCGGAGCAGCAGCTAAGGGCATCACCTGGGAGTCTGCTGGAAATGCACAGTCTCAGGCCCCGCCCTGGACTCACGGAATCAGAATACACATTTGAACAAGGTCCTGCGCACATTAAAATTTGAAAACCATTAGTGCAGAGCAGTGGCTCTGTACTGGAGGTGATTTTGCCCCCACAGAGGAGACATTTTTGGTTGTCGCAACCTGGGGGTGGGGTGGATGAGGCCTGTCCCGGGTAGAGGTCAGAGATACTGACAAACATCTGACAATGGGCAAGAACAGCCCCATCCCCAAACAAAGATTTGTCCAGTCCAAAATGTTCATATTGCTGAGATCGAGAAACCCCTGGGGCAGAAGGTTCTGTGAGGAAAGGAAGAACGTGTTGGGACCTGTTCCCCTCCCCTGTCCTCCTCACAGTTCACCTGAAATTATGACTTAAACATGAATTTATACAACATGCCCAGGATAACTCTGTAAACAGATGTCTTCTTCCAGCATTTAGTCCCAGAAGGCAGGAACGATGTTTTCCATTTCACGGCAACATTAAAATCTAAATTATGAACAGATAAATTATCTCTCCCATTCCTCAAAGCATATCTCTCTTTTCTTCCGGTTTATCACGGTGCCCTCTGTGTATGCCCACGGTGATGTGAGGTCCCTGTGGCTGTGGGCAGACCTGGCACAAGGGCTTTCTGGAGCTGGAGGTGGCCTGTCCTGGGCTCCATTTATTCATCACCCCAATCCAAGCACTTGTCTTCCTTGTTGACTGGAGGGACCAACAACAGCTTTAGCCATGAAGGCAGCTTCTTTGTCACAGGTGCCAAGGATCATTTTTAGGGTCAGCTTATAAAGGAACCAACCAAGATCCTCATCAGATAGCTAATCGGTCATCACATCTTGTTGATTCTTCCTCTTTGTATCTCCCCTAAGTCCACTGTCAATCATCTTTCACTGGCCCATTAAACATTCTGCCTAATATTTTTCTGCATTTGGTCTTACTCTTCTCCTTATTCAATCATTATAGAGCAATCAGAACAATCTTTCTAGCACATAAATCTGGTCATGTCATTCTCTTGCTCAAAATTCCTTACTAGTTTACCACTGGCCAGAGGATCAAGTCCAACCTCCTTAGCATAACATAAATATTATCTTGCCTTTATCTCCTGGCATGTCTACCTTTGACTCTCCAAGTGCCAAATCACACGTAGTGCTCTGAAAGTGATTATCTTGGGTCACTCTACATATTGCTACATGCTTTTCCTTTTTCCTTGGATACCCAGTCATCCAAATGCCTATCCAGTAAAATTCTACTCACCTTTCAAGTTTCAACTCAAGCATTCCCTCCTTTGTTTGCCTACCTGGACCCTTCCGACAATACGATTCTGCTATTTCTGTCCTTTCTTAATTGTGTCTTCATTAGAGCAGCGATCACATTTCATTACACTGTTTTGCCTGCACATCTCTGTTTCTTTTAGACTCTGAGATCCGTGAGGACAAGAACCACGATAACTTTTCTTTGTATCTCCATCCTCTGGCACAGGCCCTAACACGTATTCGTAGCCTGAGGGATACTTGTTGAATGAAGAAAGCATTTTATGAAGATGGAAATGGCAGTGTCCTATGAAACAGGGGGACCAAAGAGATGTGTTGTTCTACGGTTACAGAAGAAAGCCACCATGCTGAAGAAGTGTATACTACAGGAATCAACGATGACTCACAGGTGTTTGAACCTGGAAAGATGGTGCTATTGGGGGTGTACAGGGGGAAGAAAACAGGTAAATCAGAAAGAGCTATAGGTTTAAGGTGAAAGATAATTTTGAGTTTTTGGTGGGATATTTGTATAGGATATTCATTGGGAATTTGAAAATGTGGGGGCAGGGCAGACACACAAAATCAGAGATCTAGAAGCAGATCTGAGAAGGTTCTGCCTAGAGGTGAAAGTGAGAGCTGTGAGAATAGAATACATTAGTGAGGGAATGGAGAGAAAGAGCAAGTAAATGTTAAAGAACCTTTGCAGAATATGTAATTTTAGATAGCAGGGGAAAGAAAAAGAATCCATGAAGGAGAGAGAGCCATCGGAAGGGCAGGCATAAGATGAAGACAGCGTTCATACCGGGAAATCGAGGGAAGAAAAAACTCGACAAGATGATGATGATTAAAAGCTTCAAATACAAAAGAATAAGGAGATTAGGGACTAAAGAAAAATCATTGAGTTTGGTAATTAGATGACCACTGGTGCTCAAAAGCTGGGTTCTTTCAGAAGGAGAAAGATTATATTGGTGACTTCCACAGGACTGCAGGACGGGAAACACAGGGCTGTGGATACTCTGTGGACTTCTACACTTTGAGCGTTCGGCGGTGGAGCAGGTTGAGAATGCCCACAGGGTGGCTGCTGGATGGGTCACTGCAGTTGGGGAGACTGAGTGACCAAGAGACCAGAGTACTGATGTTCCAGAGATGAGGGCAAAAGAAAAGCTGCCTGTCTGAGGCTGAGCTTACTGAGAGAGCCGGTGCGCCTGGGCGTGCGGGCCCAGAGCCGCAGGGTGGGCTGGGCTGGGCAGGCCAGAACAGTGGCTCCTGCAGCCACTTTCTCTGTCACAAACAGTGGCCCTTTCATTTTTTTATTTTTTTTGAGTGATTTTTCTAAAGAGCAATTCCAATTCTGATCATTCCCCCTCTCCCAACCAGTACCAATTATTTCTGGGGAAAGCAAATTCCATATACTTCCGTTTTTCCATAAACATTGGCATTTGGAGAAGTGGACAGTTCTTACCCGCTTGATCTACACTGCTCACATGGTTTTCAAACTCCGATCGAGTTCCACCCTAACCTTTGTCTTTGCCAAACTGAAGGGCAATAACCTCATGTTTCTGTTTCCATACAGCAGCCCCCAGCTTCCATTCCATCAATTATTTTCAAGTTCCTTAAGGATTTATACTACTTCCCTCTTGACATGCGGTACCCAGAACCAGCGGCCAATGAGTAATAGTTATAAAAAAGAAGGAAGACGTTGCTGCCCGTGGTTTTCAGTACTGGGGAGTGAAGGAAATGCAAAGGAAACGTTTAGTTACATAAGCAAAGCATGCTTCCACACTCTCCTTTTAGTCCTTCTTGGGTCTTGCAATTCTCCACTAACATCTAGGAATAGAAGGCCCGGTGCAGCGGTCGTTAACCTTGCATCTTCCATTCCTGTTCATATTAACCCTCCACGTGCTTCATTTTTGCCTGCTTCACAACTATTGCTTTGAAGCTTTTAACCTGAATAATCACTCTTTTTTTAAAACCTTGTTTCATTCCTTCCTTCCCATCAGTTATCGGACTTAGCAGATAGTGGAAGCCGACTGACAGGCAGAACACTGCACACATTTGGAAAGCACTCGAGCTCTGTAAACAAAGCAGTTGCCTTTAGCACTGAGACTTACGCGTCCCCAAGGCTGCTCGGCTACAGGACTCACAGCTCAGGGAGGCACAGTGGCTGGCATTTACAGTTTCCTTCCAAAGTGTTGACCCACAAAATCCATACCAGAAATAACTTCTATTGTTACTGTGTAGGTGGGTGACAAAGCCCTACTCAAAGGACTTCATGCAAACCAAGCACAGAAAACAATGTCAAATAATCCTATGAACTGACTCTGAAATCACAGCACCTGAGAGGTGTTAACCTAAGAGGCTGTCGGCCTGAGTCGCAAGCTGACAAATAGTTTCTCTCTGACTTGGCGTCAAAGCCGCACCATGAACAGAACAATCCTGATGAGTGATCAGGCCAGGCCCCGCTCTGTTGCTCTGCTGAGGATCCATAATGGTGAGAGAGGACGAGGGAAAGGAGTGGGAAATGTCTTGGGTAGTACCTCTGGCCAAATTATCATGGCCAGCTAAGGTTTTATGCTTCTTTTTGAGGCACAAATAAATGCATCTAGCTGATCGCGTGTTTCCCCAGTGGCATAAAATCAAACCAAAGGATCCCAGGCCAAATGCGGCCTTCAGCTTATCTCGTACCTGGTGCGGAGCACGTTCCTCACAAGTTCCCGAGGCCTGAAGGAGCTACAGGGATGGTCCCCGCCGTGACAGCGCAGCCAGATGAGGAGGAGGAGCGCAGGCGGCCAAGCTGCATTATTTCAGTTCCGATAGTTGTTTCCATGTTTGTTCAACTCTTCTCATCAGCGTGAAGAATAAATTCCTCACGAGATAATTATGTGGTTTGCAAATGAGCAATTTTGATACAAACATGAAATATATATTTTATTTTACTACTTAGGATCTTGAGTGTTAAAATATGCGGACTGGACAGATTGCTAACATAGGCCCCAAAGGAACCTGTTTCTTTTAAAGGAAAAGAAAGGCAAATAAAGGGGGACAAAAAGGGGGGGAAAAAAAGAAAAGGAAAAAAGCTTGGTCAGACATTGCCGAGTACCAACAAAATAAAAGGAATAAAACTTAATTCACCAAGTCAGACCAAGAGTGAGGAGGCCCATGGGACTGTAGAATATTTTAAAAGAAATTATATGGTTATATCATTACTTAATAAAATCACTGTGTTGAATAAGCATTTAATTATTTGAAATACAGAGGATGACAAGTGCCATTAACTAATAAAGAATTTGTCAAGAAGGCCTTTGAGGCCTGTTTTAATAAGAGACAAAAAATCATTTCCAGTTGGAGCATTCACGACCTGTAGGTGCGTGGCTATCGTTCTGTTCTTCAGAATCATTTACGTTCTTAAGGAGATAAAGCACACCTATCCCTGCTCAAATAAACAAATAACTAAAAAATTCTTTTTTGTTCCCATAAATACAGCAAAGCTAAGCTTCAGCCTACCTTCTGACCAGAGCTTCACCAATTTCAAAGCAACCAGGCCCAGTTAAATGCGGTTTCACCATATGCACTCACAACATGTGGAGGAGGTGGGGCCGGCGGTTCGGGAGGACACATTTCTGGCAGTGCTATTATTATGCTTTACAGAGCCACTGTCTTCTGTACACAAAACAGAATTCCCCATCCTGTTACGGATCACCAATTAGCTCCGCCAATCTGAAAAAAATCCTGGTTGCTCTCAGAAGGTAGCTCTGTGCTGTGGTGTTGCATGTCCCTGAGGATCCTTCCTTCTGGGGCGAGTCAGTCATGAAAGAGAAGCAGAGCAGGGGAGGGGGCTGAGCCCGTGAGCACCAGGCCGGACGCAGCACTGCGTGTCCCCAGCGGCCACCTCACTGGGGCTCCCGGGAAAGGCTGTCCACTCTCACCCGTGGTCACAGCTCTCCTCTCTGACACCCACCACGCCCGCCAGTGGGTTCTGGGTCTCTCACATGCCTGCCCTGCTGCTTTGGTTTCCTTCAACCCCTGCTACGATACCTCCTTCTTTCTCCTGGAGAGTCAGATTCGTTTTGAAATCTAGCTTGCAATTGACTTTCTGTCTGATCCTGGGCAAGTTACTTAACATTTCTGAGCCACCGTTTCCTCATCTATGAGATGGAAATAATAAAATCTATCTCATAAAGTTATTGTGAGTATGAATAAGATAATACATGTGAAATACACAGTCTAGTTTCTGACAGTATTCGGTTCTCTGGTATAATTAAAAACGTTCTCTCTAAAATGACTTACGCATTGTAATCTGAAGGACCACTCTCAGCCGTTTAGCCTTTTTCCACGGTTTCACTTTGTTGACCACCCTGGACTTCCTCTACTTCTCTGGTTCTTCTCTTACTACTCTGACTGCTCCTGTTTCTCACTTGTGCTGTTTCTTCTTCCTCTCCTCTTGCCCATGCAGATATTCCTCAAAGCTCAGTACTCTGCTGGTCGCTCATATTTTTTTCCCTCAAAAGATGACACCCAGTCTCTAGTCCCAGCCCCAAATTCTATCTTCAGTTAAGTTTCCACTTTCCAACCTTCCCTGTGAGCCTTTGTGCATGAAGGATGTACCATCCCCATCTCAAACTCAGCATGATCCCAAACATGAACTTTGCAGCTATAGAATGATGTAACTTACAGATTCAATTCCACAAACATGTGATACAGTGGCCTATAAATGTCATTCAAATGAAAGATGCCATCGTCTCTCAAAGAACAACTCATTATATCAAATGATATATATCACATTAAGTATTCATGAGAACATCATCCCATCATCCGTATATTGACTATACCATGAGTATATTATTGAGTAACAAATGACACATATCATGCAAACATAGCATCATCAGTATGTTGAGTATATCATCGAATCTCAAATAAAATTTCCACTAATATCAAATGTCATGCATTGGCAGATAAGTGGCAACTATTTCATCATAACAAAATAATATTCTAGACAACAAAAGACAAACATAGAAAGATATATTATTGGGGGAAAATTATTTTGAGTCTCCTCTAACTATCTTCAGAAATACTGATTTATTAGTTTATCTCAGGTGATTCCCTCTCAGGACAGACTGACAGATTTGCTCTATTAGTTTAGAATTTAGGATTCTCTCAAAGACATTCAAATTTTCAAAGTAAAACTAATTCTTCAGACAATGATTTAGCTTTCAAATCTCTGAGAGTTCACATAAAATGGTTCTTTGGATCTAAAAAAAAAATTTCAGAGAGGCAAAACTTCTTGGATACTTAAGAATATAGATGCAAAAATCCTTAGTAAAATAATAACAAACTCCAGCAACATATAAAAAGGATTATACAGGATGACCAAGTGAGATTTACCCCAGGAATGCAAGATTGGTTTAACATCTGAAAATCAGTTAATGCTATGTACCATAGTAATAGATCTGTCCTTTTTAAAGTTTTGTCTTTTTTGGGACAAAAAATTACCCTGTATGATCATCTCAATAGATGCAGAAAAAGCATTTGACAAAAATCCAACACACTTTCAGGGTAAAATCACTCCACAAACTAGAACTAGAAAGGAAGATCCTCACCTTATAAAGAATACATATGAAAAATCCAAAGCTAACCATATATTTAATGGTGAAAGACTGGACGTTTTCCCCCTAGGATGAGACGCAAGACAACTATGTCCACTCACAACTTCTATTGAACTAGAGGTTCTAGCCATGACAGTTAGAGAAGAAAATGAAGTAAAAGACACACGGATTGGAAAGGAAGAAATGATCCTATGTCTATTCACAGATGGCATAATCTTGTATATAGAAAATCCTAAGGAACCTACTAAAGAGAACCTACTAGAACTAGTAAATTACTTTAGCAAGGTTCAAGATACAAGATCAACATACAAAAATCATTTGTATTTCTATATACCAGCCATGAACAATTTGAAAATGAAATTAAGAAGTCAATTCTATTTATAATACCATCAACATTAATAAAATATTTAGGAATAAATTTAACAAAAAAGTACAAGATTGTACCCTGAAAACTATAAACATTGCAGAAAGAAGTTAAAGAAGAGCTAAATAAATGGAAAGACATCCCATGTTCATAGATTGGAAGACAATAATGTTAAGATGACAAATTTTCCCAAACTGATTTGCAGCTTCAACACAATCCCTATTAAAAGCCAGTTTTTTTTCTTTTTTAAGAAATTGACAAGCTGATACCTTGAATTACATATGAAAATGCAAGGTATACAAAGTAACCAATATAATCTCAAATAAAAGAACAAAGTTGCAGGACTCATACTTCTTGATTTTGAAATTTATTACAACTTATTACAAAGTAAATCAGACAGCGTGGTACTGGTGGAACGACAGACATAAAAATAGAAATACCGTAACTACTATGTGATCCAGCAATCCCATTACTGTGTATTCATGCGAAGGAAAGTAAATCAGTATGTCAAAGAGATACCTGCATTTCTATGTTTACTGCAGCACTATGCACAATAGCCAAGACATGAAATCGACCTAACTGTCTAATAATAGATGAATAGATAAAGAAAATGCAGTATATATACACAGTGGAGTAATATTCAGTCATAAAAAGAATAAAATTCTGTAGTTCATGGCAACATGGACGAGCCTGGAAGACATTATTTTAAGTGAAATAAATCAGGCACAGAAAGATAAATACTGCATGTTCTCACTCATATTTGGGAGCTAAACAAGTTAATCTCATAGAAGTAGAGTAAAATAGTGGCTTCTAGAGGCTGGGAAGGGTAGGAGAGAGGGAAGGATAGGGAGAGCTTGATTAAAGAATGTAAAATTACAACTAAATAGGAGGAATAATTTCTAGTGTTCTATAGCACTGTAGGGTGACTATAGTTAATAATAATTTATTGAATATTGTCAAATAGCTAGAAGAGAGGGTTTTGCTGTCCCCAACACAAGAAAATGATATTTGAGGTGACAAATTATTAGTCACCGTATACATGTATCAAAATATAACTGTATCCCATAAATACATACAATTATTACATGTCAATTAAAAGTTTAAAAAAGATAGTCTATAGATCAATGGAATAGAAAAGAGAGTCCAGAAATAAACCCTTACATTTATGGTCAATTGATTGTTGACAGTAAGAGAGATAAAATAGTCCTTTTCACAAATGACGCTGCTACAAATAGACATCCACATGCAAAAGAATGAAGTTGGCTCATAAATCATGATACAAAAACTAAAACTGCAAAACTCTTTGAATAAAATATAGCGGTAAATCTTAATGAGGCTGGATTAGGCAAAGGCTTCTTAGATACAACACCAAAAGCACAAGTGACAAAAGAACAAATAGATAAAAAATGTATTTTATCACATTTTAAAACTTTTATGGTTCAACGAATACCCTCAGAAAAGTTAAAAGACAACTCACAGAATGGGAGAAAATATTTGCAAACTCTGTATCTGATAAAGAACTTACAACTAGATTACATAAAAACTCTTTCAACTCAAAAATCAAATGATAACCCAATCAAAAACTGGACAAATAATTTAAATAGATGTCTCTCCAAAAAGATATACAAATGCCCAATAAGCACATGATGAGATTCTCAATGTCATCGGCCATTAGAGAAATGCAAGTCAAAACCACAATGAGATACTTCACACACACTAGGATGACTATAATCAAAAGACAGATGATAATAAATATCTGTGAGGACGTGGAGAAACTGGAACCCTCATTCACTGCTGCTGATGCAATCACTTTGGAGAGCAGTCTAGCTGTTCCTCAAAGTGTTAAACATGGAGGTACCATATGACCCAGAAATTCCACTCCTAGTTATATGCACAAGAGAATTTAAAACGCATGTCCATACACAAACCTGTATATGAATGCTCACAGAGGCATTATTCATAATAGTCCAAAAGTAAAAACAGCCCAAATGTCTACCAACTGATGAATGAATACATGTGATATATCCACATGATGGGCTACCGTTTGGCCATATAAAGGTGTGGTACATGCTACAGCATAGATGAACCTTGAAAACTTCATGCTAAGTGAATGAAGCCAGTTACACAAGAACATGTAATTCATGAATCTGAAATGTCCAGAAGCTATTCACATGAAACATCCAGAATAGGCAAAACTATAGACAGAAATCGATTAATGTGGGCCTCAGGCTGTGAAGGAGGGGGTGGGAGGAGGATGGGGAATGGCTGCCCATGGGATTAGGGTCTTTTTGGAGTGATGAAAATGTTCTATTATTGACTGTGGCGACTGTTGCACAACTCTGTGAATATACTAAACAGCACTGAACATACACTTTAAATAGGTGAACTGTATGATATGTAAACTATGCCTTGGTAAAGCTGTTTTTTAAAAAAATGTTGTATGCCCTATCTAACTGCCACATCAAATCTGCAATCAAATCCAGCTTCCACTGCAAAGTGGATGCAATGAAGGATGATGTTTTTGATGTTACAAAGAGTTAATAGTGGGCCCTGGAACACTCTTCGGTGGGACCATGGCCAGGGCTGTCAGCATCCTGCCTGTGTTGCATCTACCCTTCTCCACACGAGGTTCACCATGGCCAATGGCACACGAGGAAAGGGTGCTGCTATTTTAACCAACCGTGGCTCCCAGACTAGCAGCATCAGTACTACCTGGGAACTTGTTAGAAATGCAAACTCTCAGGCCCACCAAGACTTAAGGAAGCAGAAGCTCTGGGTTGGGGCTCAATAATACATGTTCCAACACGCCCTCCAACCTCCAGGGGATTCTGATGCAAGTTCACAGTTTAACAACCACTGCCTACGGGGCCTTGGGCCAAACCCAGGTCTTGGGATCTCACAATCACCTGGCTGTGTCCCTGGCACAAGAAGGCACATAAAATGAATGCAATGGCCTTTTAATGCATGGATGTATCGATCACTTTTCATGCTCCATCTCACATTCTCTTGTCCTTCATTTTTGTTTTGGCCATTACTCTAGCAGCCGGCTGGGTGCACATAAATGTATCTAGAGAGCAACTCATCTCAGCTGCACCTGCTCGCTTTTGCTTTCTGCCCTGGGGCTTTCTGCTGCACTGTGGAGCCTGTGCCATCGTTCTACCACACGCGCAAATCTGGAGTGAGGAGATTAAGCAACCCAGAGGGGTAAGTGACCCAGGGGATCAATGCTTGGGCGGACAATTTCAGGGTCCTTTCACATGTTCCCGACTGTGTCCTCCACAGTTGTAACCAGCTCAGTAACCCTTGGATCGGCTTTCTCCCCTTCCTTGTGTACTTTCTCCATCCTCCACTCCGTGGGATCATATCCCCAAATAAACTGTCCTGTGCAGGCCCTTGTTTCAGGCTCTGCTGCCTGAGAGGACCCAAGGTGAGTCACTGATCCTTGTGAACACGGGCTAATAAGTGTCCTGGAATTGGACCAATCACATACGGCCTGTGAGAAAGGCTCGAGGAAATGGACGGGGACGCTTACCCCAGGTTGAAAGGAGAAGCCGACGGCCCCTCTGTCCCTCCTCCAGCTGCCTACGTTGGGATGATGCACGATTTTCAGTTACTATCCCACATAAATTATTAATTTGTCTCAGAGTTAAAATCACATACAAGATACAGGGGGGAAAAAAGGAACTGGAATGAGAGTCGGGGGTCCCAGCTGTGTGACTTGGGGCTCTTTCACAAGCCACCACCCAAAGTCAGCCCCTGTGTCCTCACCTTGTGCTGCAGGCAGTGGTGGGTGTGAGCGCTTCAGCCTCCTGGACTGTGAAATGAGAGGCTTGGACAAGAAGCCCCAAGGTCTCCCCCAGCCCAAACGGTCCCTGATTCTGTGTCCAGAGAGATGAGCCATCCACAGGGCTTGACAACCACAGGGAGTGGGGAAGGTATTCTCAGATCCATATAGGCTGGGACTTTCTCCTCTTCTGCCCAGGTCAAGGTGAACTTCCTAGCAGGGGGCCCCGCCTGTGTTACTCGTGGCCATCAACACCTGCCCCACACGGGATCCTCCTTATAGAAACATTTGCGCAGTGAATATGTCTTTTCCCTTGAGAACAAAAAATATTAAGATTCCTATCAGAGCACAGCTCAACACTGTCTTAAGGAGTTAGTTGTTTCTTTTGGGGCAACCCCATAACTGTACCCAGTACTAGAAAGGTTGTTATTGCTCTGCCGATGGAAAAAGGTTTGAAAAACTATCAGTGCCATCAACAACATCTTTATACCCTCTTTCTTTATCCCTTTATCATAAAAGGCCTTTTTTCCCTTTGTGAGGAAGGGTCATGAAGACCCTTCACAGGGCCTGGCTGCCCAGATCTCTGGGGCACCTCCTCCCTCACCCCTACCCCGCTGTCCACCTCCCCTGGGACTGTCTGTCTCCTTGTGATGGATGGCTCCTCCTCCCTGTTCACAGACGGCCCCTCCCAGAAGATTTTGGTTCCTGGGAGATTTAATATTTATGTGGCTTTAGGCTGCGGCTCCATTTGCTGGACACCTCCGCCTCTCTGGGCCCTGTGGCGGCTGCAGGACTTCTGGGGGCTCTGGGGTCTGCAAGGAAAGAGCAAAGCGGGAGGGGCTTCTCGCCCAGTGCCCCATCCACTGCAGTGGTGATGCTGGGTGGGGGGTGCACCCGGGAGGTGGGAGTCATTCAAGGGCTGGGTGAAACCGCAGCCAGAGAGCCTGGGTAGACTGGAGACACAGACCGGCCTCTGGGTGAGCAGCATATTCCTAAACCACATTGCTTAAACATCTAGGGTGCTGCTAGTTTCCAGTTATCTTGCAAAAACTTTTTTTTAATTATTCTACCCACAAATGAAACAGACTTCTTGTAGAAAAATTATAAATAACAGACCAAAAACAGGGTGGTGGTGGTGAATCACTCACAATTTTACCACTTTGAAATAACCATAGTAAATAGTTGGAGATTATTATTGCAGATCTTTTCACTCATGTTTAAATAATTATAGTGAAAACAATTTCATCACGGTGTGCATACTGATTTTTAATTTGTTTATTTCATAACAAATTAAACATACTTTAGTAAACATATTTACTAAAAATTAAACATACTACTAAACATTCACTAAACATTAAATGTATTTTTAGTATATTATGAACAGAGCTTCATGTCAACAAATACACATTGACAATATCATATTTAATGGATCAGGGGCTATTCAGTGGCCTCATTGTTTTCTACTGTATGGATGTAGCACACACATTAGGTTTTTTTCTTTTCAGGGAATTTCCTGTTTTTGGGCATGTAGATCACTTCTGGTTTTCCAGTATTTTAAACAACACTTCAGGTAAATACAAATGGATGCTTATATACAAATACATCATTCAGCTCATTCAAAAATCCCCTATTGTTGTACATATAGATTATTTCCAGCTGTTCAATAATTTAAGCAACATGACACCTTTTTCATGTATCTTTGCAGCATCAGTAGTGATTTGTGAGGAAGCAAGATTAACATAATCAGCTGAAGTTAAAAGTCACCTTGAACTATGAATCACATGATAGTCAATATAAAGACTGATAAAACTTTGATTAAAAGCCTTCAGGTATTAAGGAAACTTCATTAGCAGGATGTGGCTCTAGGAGACAAATTTTAAGTTGCTTTTCCACTAGTAGTTAATCCCTGTCCCATCACTTGAGACTCAAACAGTTATACAAGTGGCTGGAGTGGGGAAGATGAAAGTGGTCCCAGCATCCTCAAAGCAGGTGGATGCCAAGCCCCTACCTAGTCTGCGTGCAGCCACTGAACATGACTCTGCTGTGTACGTCACCCACTGCTAAAGACCTCTCCCAGATCAGAGGCTGAGGCCAGGAATCTCTCCCTCAACATTGTATCTTATCTTTCTACATTGGTCCTCCTACATCCTGGTGCCAGGCCTTGATCACTTCTTGGATCGTTGCAATAGTCCTTGATTGGTACCTGTGCCCTTGATCACTTTTCTTCCAAGACTTCCTAAAGCTCAGAGTTCGCTACCCCCTGCGCAGTCAACAGCAACGGTAATAAGTAAGGCACTTTCACAGGGAGGCCCCGTCAAATGCATGAATGAAAAAGTAATTGTCTAACCAACAATTATTGTATGTTGTGTAGTTTTCTAAGTACTCAGGAAACAAAGAAGAAGCAGTTATGGTCCCTTGTGTGCCAGAGAGAGACTTAGGTCTGATAAGGAAGACAGGCAAACACGCATTCGGAGGGCAACGTGATATGGACTCTCCTTGAGCCAGGTATGAAGGTCATGAGAAGGATTCCAGGTGTCCCTTAATGTGCCTGGTCAAGCAAAGCCATCCCAGAGCAGGGAACCCATGAACTGATTCTCAAAGGAAAAGGACAAGTGTCAAAAGGACAAAGGGAGTCCCCGTTCCTGCCTCTTTGTGCCTAGATGGAGAAGTCCCTTTCCAAGAAGAACTCCAGCTCTTTGTAGCCAATGCTGATGCATCCCTGGGTCCTGAGCTCAGAACAGCTGTGAGGGACAGTTCTCTGAGAGCTGCCAGCCTCCCACACCAAGTGTTTGAGGTGTCTCTGCCACACTGCCTCACGGTTTTGCCCAAACTCATGCAGGTGGCAAGCCAGACGTGCACGGCAACGAATGCACCAGTGTGATGGGAGCAGGTGGCCAAACAGCCCGGCCTCCAGTGGGACAATCCTGGGGCACATGCGACATGGTACTTCTTTCTGCGGGGCTGAATTCCAGCTCCTTGTAGGGACAACCAGCTTATCCATGCATCTCGTGACTGACTTTTCCTCTCAGACCCCTGGGTCCTCTCCCAAATAAACCACCTGCAGCCAAGCTCTTGTCTCAGACTGAGCCTTTGGGAAAACCTAAACTAAGACACATTCCATACTGTCTGTGATTCTGTGGTCCCAAGGAAGATCTGGGGCTCAGTCTTAGATGGAAGGAGCCAAAGAGGAAAGACAAAAATGAGTGCATTTGGGGTCTAAGTCCAGCTCACCCTCGTCTGACTTTATATTGCTCCCGACTTCCTTGAACTTGAGGAATGCTAGCGTGTTCTCACCACCTCTGTTGCTGCCTGCCCTGGGGGTAGTTTTCAGACACTGCAGCAGCTCCCACACAGGTCTGCTTAATGACTTTCTGGAAGAAATCAGGGGTGACACGAGCACTGTAGAGTATCACAATGTGCCGGCTCTGAATCCCTGCGCCCTGGGCGACTGGAGAAGGACAGGACAGATGGCAACTGTCAGGCCTTTAATTGCACGATGTTCCTCAGAGATGGTCAGGGGAAGGCTGTGCTCATGGCTCAGTTTCTGTCCAATCACTGGCAGAGTGGAGGGGAGAAGGGGGCATTGTGACTTCTCCCCACCGCCCCCTCCTCATCAGGCTTCCCGAGCCCCAGGAGTGCGACGTCGAGAGGATTCAGCATGGGGGTCACGGTGAGTGTGAACAGCACAAGGTGGCAGATGAGGAGCTGCAGAACGAGGTGCCCCAAGAGCCCGATATTGGGGTTCTCTAGAGAGGGGTCTGCCATGGGCAGACATTGGTGCCATAGTGTCTAAACCTCAGTGTGTCCAGCCTCTCTCCTCTCTCTGCCCCCCAATGGCTTACCAAGTTCCCCCTTAAGCTCCCAGCACCCCTTCCCTCGCCCATACCCACATTAAGATAATTTAGGCAAAAGTGTGTCTGTAAGGACCAGAGCCATAATATAAAGAAACTATGGAGTTAGCTAACATTTCACAGCACTTTACAATTTTATGCGGTGCCATTTGCATATCTCGTTTGAACTTCCAAGTGTGCTACGTACGTAGTAAACACTATTGTAACCACCACTTCACAAATGAGGAAAATGGAGCTCAGAAAGGTTCCATGATGGACCCGAGGTCGCCCAGCCAATGAGTGGTGGCATCAGAGAAGGAAACCAAGTCCGCCTCTATTTCCTTTATGTTCCTTGGAACCTCAGGCACCTGGTAGTTTGTAGGGAAGATTCTATTTTCCTTAGGAGGGATATTCATTGAGACCCTAGGTCTCTGCCACAAGAATCCTTCCCACGGAGCTGGGCTGGGGAGCATAGGGAAGAAGGATCTGTGAATTTCATGCCAGTGGAGCCCTGGTCCTCTCTTCCTCTCTTCGGAAGCCCTGGACCCTGGGATCACCTGTGGTGCCGTGGCTCCCCTAATCTGGGTGCCTCGTGTCCTCATGTACGAGTGCGGAGAAGGAGCATTTTCATTTACTCATTCACCCAACATCCAGTTGCCAGCGACCCGATGTGACTGGCACTTTGCCAGGTCTGGAATGCAGCTCGAGGGAGTGGGGAGATGGAGACTTGCGATACAGGGCGAGTCCTCTAGCAGAGAGATGGGCAGAGCTACGGGAGCCGCAGCAAGGGCCAACCTCCAAAGCCACGGGTGAGTGGGTCTTCGCAACAGAGGAGAAAGCTCTGGATTTACGCTTGCGTCCCTGAGTTACAAACCATCCTTGTTTCTGAGGAGCACAAGGTATGTTCTTCCGCGCCACCTGTCAATACCTACTGAATGTTTATCTTTTTTCCATTTTAAATTTTTTATTTTTAATTATTATGGGTACATAATCATTGTATATATTTACAGGGTACATGTGATGTTTTGATACAGGCATACAATGTGCATTAATCAAATCAGGGTAACTGGGGTATCCATCACCTCAGGCAATTATTATGGGTACATAATCATTGTATAAATTTACAGGGTACATGTGATGTTTTGATACAGGCATACAATGTGCATTAATCAAATCAGGGTAACTGGGGTATCCATCACCTCAGGCATTTATCATTTCTTTGTGCTAGGAACATTCCAATTCCACTCTTTTAGTTATTTTAAAGTACACCCTAACTTATTTTGACTATAGTCACTTTGCTGGGGCTGAATGTTTATCTTGAAGCACCACCTGTCAATACCCACTGAAAGTTTGAAGATCCTACAGCTAGCCCTGCCAAGGCCAGTATTCCATCAATACGATGCTTTTTGACGTGAGGGCTGGGGCTCTAGAGGGGCATCCTAGTGCTGCTGTAGCAGGTGGCAGTGCCACCACGCGGCTGTCTCCCTCCCCCAGAAAGCATCCAAATCCTTCAAGGAGCGTCAGTCCTGGCTGGTACCCCAGCTGGGCTCCAGCATCAGCCCTAAAACCTAGACTCGCACATCTACTGCTCTCCCAGGGGTAGAGTCACACAAGCTGTACTGCAGCTACGAGTACCCCGTTAGGGGACCTGCTCACCACATGGCCAAGTTCAAGGGCGATGTCCACCTGGGAATCTGCTGTAGACAATGATTTTCAGGGCTGGGGGCTGACTCTCAATCACTCCCAACGAGCTGTTTTCACTCAGAACACATCTGACACCAAATGTTGGGGGGGGGGTTGCCTCACACCAACCAATTCTCCAACTCTCCAGACACCAACCGGGTATTCAACAATTCAATTCAGTTCTGATTCTTAATACCTAGAGTTAGGGCAAGCCCCATGGCTCACAGGCCCCACAAGATTGTCCCTCTTAAGACTCCAGCTGCAAGCCTCAGGCCTCCTATATTTGGACCAACTGCCTATGAATCGCGATTACCATGACCCCCTCTTTGTGCACAGTAATTTTCTAGAACTCAGGAACAGGCTTTACTTAACTGTTTGCTTAACTGTTCCCAGTTTCTTATAAAGGGCACAACTCAGGAACGGACGGAAAGAGATGCACAGGGCAAGGTGTAGGGCTGAGGAGTGAGGGGCTTCCAAGCCCTCTCAGGGTGCAGCACCCTCCCAGCACCTCCACATGTTCTCCAGCCCAGAAGCTCTCTGAACTCCACGGTGGAAGGGTTTTTATAGAATTTTCATCACATGGACATGATCGATTATTAGCTCAACCTCCAGCTCCTGCCCTGTCCCTAGAGGCTGGAGCGTGGGTGAAAGTTCCAGGTCTCTAATCAAGACTTGGTCTTTCTGGCGACCAGCCCCCATCCTGACGTTATCTTGGGGCCCACTAAAAGGAGCCCCCTTAAAACAAAAGATGCTTCTATCACCCAGGAAGTTCCAAGGCATTTAGGAGCTCTCTGCCAGGAACCAGGGACAAAGACCAAACACGTATTTCTTATTGTGCCACACTCTCCACTCTCCAACCCTTCAGTTATCGTAGGTTACCCTCCTCATGGACCAGAGGGACCCCCCTATCCTGCCACTCTAAACATCACAGAGTGGGGCATAAAGATTCCCTACAATGCAGGCCCAGTCCCAGGACCTCAAGCCACACCAGGAGGGAGCCATTGCTGTTCCCGTCGCGCTGATAAAGACGTGGCACACCAAGAACAAGCTACTCACAGGCAGCTGCCGCACAAGCAGGTCCCTACTGCTCCAGAGCCCCCTGGATCACATCCTGGATACTCCGGGCACTGCACCGGCGATTAGGCTTCTACCGCCACCCGAGACACAGTGACGCCAAACACTCCTGCGAGCTTTGGAGCCAGGGGTTGGACAGGCTTCCAGTGGAGTATCAGGTAATAGTCACTCCATCAAAACGCTCCAACAACTCATTCCTGGCTTTTCTAAAGCAAAGAGAATGGGTTCACAACTGGTCTGATAATGCAGAGGCGTCACCAAGCCCTGCATGGGTATAATACATGGGTTTTAGCTTAAAGCCCACTAAACCCGCAGGAGGTGGCTCCCAGCTGAATTTCCACAGATGCTGGTCTGCACAAAAAGAGACAAAAAGCAAACCTGAGTTGGCGAAAGGGAGACAGGCTCAAGATACCCCGGGTGTGTTTATTCTGCAACTGACAAAGAACAAAGGAGCCTTTTCAAAAGTTTTGGGAGTCCACGGATTCGAGCCAAGCTCTGATTATAGTGCATGTTTATTCCTAAGTGTTCAGATAAAGAATTCATCATTTTACCCAGAAGGATGGACAAAAAGTAAGTCATCTGCAGTCTGTGGTACCCAGAGTGGCAGAGAGCTGGTGTAAACCCAGAAAAAGCCCACAGATGACTCACCCAGCTGGGGGAAGGGAAATGCATTATTGTCTACCCATTTTTTTCAACCCTAATGCTTCTGTCTCTCTGTGCCAATGAGACGGGTAACGTTTTAATTAGAATGCTCACTTGTCTTCACTTTTCAGGAGAGGTGGGGGAGGACTGCGGTGTTTGGATAATTGAATCCATAACTCCTGTGGTTGTGAGTGTGCACAACTCGTCAAGGAGAGTGTGTGTGCGTCAGGGAGGGGGAGAGTGGGGGCGGCCGAGGGGGAAGGAAGGAGGGAGGCAGAGTCAGATGGAAGAGCACCGAAGGATAAAGAGGAGAGAGGAAGTGGCGGAGCCCGGCCTGGCAGAGTGTGCGTCTGTGAATGAAAGGCACACAGAGCCGCAGGGGCAGCCACTGAAGGCCCGTGTCTGTGCAGCGCTGGGAGGGCGGACGGGAGAGGCCGAGAGGTGGCCGCAAGACCGGAGGTCTGTGTGTGTGAGAAACAGCCGGATGGAGAGGAAGATGGAAATAAGGCAGTGAGCAGAGGACTGTGTGTGTGATCGTGTGCGTGTGTGTTGGGGAGAGAGAGGCCGCGTGCACGTGAGCTGTGCAACAGAGGGAGAAAAGGGCAGGAGGAAAAGAAAGAAGGAAAGCTTGCATGTGAGGGAGAAAGCGAGAGGGTGTGCGAGTTTAAACGGAGCGATGCCTGTGCGTGCCGCGATCGTCACACTCGGCTTAGCGCACGTCGTCTCTTCTGTTGTAACTGTGTGTTGTTTCTTCTCACTTAAAAAGTAATGCATAGCCATTAAAAATCGGAATAGACAGAAAACTGAAGGGGGTAAGAAATCACCCAAAGACCGGCCTCTCCGAAACAAAAGAAGCAGCCTTTGCAATTTTTTTTCTCTAAATGTAGTTGTAAATTCTATCTAATTGGGCTTCGGAATCCAGTGGCGGAAGTGACCTGAGATTACTTACTTTGAGCATTTAGCAAAGGCCCCAACGGAGAACAAGCAAGCAAGAAGAAATGCTGCCGTTCACTTTTGGTGTCTCTTTCGGCCTATGATTTTCAGAGGAAGAAGCTTTTCCAAAGGAATATCTTATGTTCAATTACAGAGTAGACCCAATCAAGAAGGGTGATAACGAGTTTTGAAATCTGTCCCTTTTAAGCTTCCTCTGAATGCCACCAGGACAGGAAAGCCCACGTTGCCACATCCTCGTGGAGTGGCCTGTCCAGCCTCCGGAGGGTTGCGGACGTTTCTCCTGGACTCCTGCGTGGGGAAGTCTCGCTCACACCCCAAGAACCGCCAGCCAGTTCTCATAGCAAAACATCCACTCGCAATCCTAACTGCAGTTAACTTTGGTTGGCTCAAACTTCAAATCTGCTGTTTTCCAAGCCCGTACATATCCAAGAATGACTTCATGTTGTCTCTGTCAGTGAGGAGCTTTGTCTTGGCGTGAAGTTCCTGGCTCACAGGCACTCAGAACAGCCAGGCACTTTCCCGTTTTCCCTGGTCCTCGATGCCAGACAGAAGACCAAGGCCAACCTCTATTTTATTACTTTCAATATATAATAATTTTTAGATTATCTTAAACAATTGGATGCTTACTGAATTTTTTCTTTGTTCATATATGCTGGTCATCTGGCAAGGTGCCTTGGGCAGGGATGTTTTTACTTCTGTTTTTGCCTGTTATGGACAGCATCCTTTTAACCTGGATCCTAGGGGCGCTCAGGGAAGGTGATTCATTTGTATCTTTGATTATGACATCTCAAAAACTGTTGTGGATTTTCTTTAGGAATAGCTCTAATTTTAGCCTTTTTTCTGTCTTTCTTATCTATAATCTTCTCTCTCTTTCCTTTTCCCCCCACATCATCTCTCTTCTCTTTCTCTCTCTCTCTTTCTGTTCCTATCTCTATCTCTATCTCTAGCATGACCCTCAAAATTTTAGGAAAAATTCTCAATTCACATCCTCATTGCTGACTAGGCTTTTCTTGCCTGGCATCACTTAGCACCGATGGATGCCTGTGAGCTTGTTGTCTGCCTACAAGCCCTGACTTTAGGGGACCACATCTCTTCTCACAGGTGCTTAGTCCAGGGGGTCCAGATGGGCCCCCCTCCCCCAGGGCCCCTCAGTGGCAGCCACACAGCTGTGGTCTGGCCGACCCAAGCACCCCATCCTTCTGAAGCTTGTTAGACACAGGTAAGCCCAGACAGGTCAACCAGAATCCTGGAACGTTTGCTGAAAGTGTAAGGAAAGGCTTCACTTTCTTGTGGGATGTTAAGCTGTGAGAATGAGGTACATTGGGAGTTTCTGGGGTCCATATTCCACTCTGTGGCAATAGCCTGCCCAAGAATGATGTAAAATGAAGGCAAACCGAGAGATGGGAGGGAGGAGAGAGAAAGAGAGAGAGAGAGAGATCACTCAAGCACCTTGATCCAGTTATGCCTGAACACATTATGCACAATGAGCTGTTACATTCCTCTTTCACATAACCTATTTTAAGTCGATTTTCTCTGCTCTGCAATGCCTAAGAATCCAGACCAGGACAGCTGATTCTACTGGACCTCGATGGGGTTTTCTCCTGTCCCCGCTGACTTGCAGACTTCTTGATAAACAGTGTAAGAAAAGCCATAATGCCCAACATATCTGTTCCCAAGGCTCTTCCTAACTCTGCCCTTACCTAAAACTCTTTATTTGTGTGGACATTATACCTGCCAAGATACACTGTATCATCACCCACCTCTTTGCCACGCCCCCATTCCTGTTTTCTGGAGTTTGCAGGGAAGAGTCAGGAAGAGAAGGGCAAACGCATATCACTTGGAGAAAGGACAGATGCCCACTTTGTTTGGAAACTATGGTTTCTCGATCCATGGCCAGTTGCAGCACAGTGAATGATAGGTAACCTCACACACATTAATTCCGCAAATTTGAAGCTGATTTAAAATTTTTAAGCCAGCTGCAGCCATGATGGAATCAGTAAAAATTCCTCCAAGATTCTGATGGCAGAAGAACCCACAGCGGCTGCACCAGGGAATGCTAGCTGGGCAGACAGCACGAAAGAGGGGAGCCCTGCCGTCCTTCCTGTGTTCCCTCTCTGAACACGTTCAGCTGCAATCTTTAACACCCACACTGTAATAACTTAGAGGCCAAGACGAGCCAACATGCCTGAGTTATGTCCTAAATACCCACGGAGCAGTTTGTATTGATCATTATGGCCACTGTCGTCACTGTTGTTATTACAGGAGGAGTGCATTTGAGCACAGGCCTGTCCCTTCTCTGCACTCGCTGCCTGTGTGGCCAGGAGGCACCCCTCACTCTATTCAGCTCCTCATTAAAACCCAACCTCCTTAGAGGTGGCTCCAGCCGAGGAGCACCCCCTTCCCCCTCCCCACTCTCTCCTTCCCCCGCTTCATTTGTTTTTCCCCACCACACTTTCCACCAGCTGACCTACGACACAGTTATTTTTTAATTTGTATACTATCTGTCTCTCCCCTCTAGAATGTAAGCTCCACGAGGCTGTCTGTTTGATTACTTGTAATTTTTGTAGAAATGTTTGTTAAATGACTTCTTGTCGACTATTTCATATTTAACAACACACACACACACACACACACACACACACACACACACACACACACTTTATTGAGTGTTTACTACATCCTCTCCCAGCACGTTACATGTATCAACTCACTTAATTCTCAAGAAAACCCTGGAAGTTCAGCATCATCACCATTCCCATCTTCGGATGGAGAAACCAAGGCAAGAGAAAGTTAATTAAGTTGCCTGTGTTTATGCAACTAGTAACTGTCAGCACTGGGCTTTGAACCCTTCCAAGTGTAGCTCCAGAGCTGTGCTTCTAACCACCTCCCCACACGCAGAGTTCACAAAGGGACCGGGGAAAGTTCTGTTACTATCCCGTGGTGGGACCAGAGCCCACAGACATGAGGGAACTGCACTCAGGTCGGGCAGCAAAGAACCCACACTCATGTGGCCGGAGTCCAGGACCGAATTTTCTACCCACTAGGCTGTACTCCTGTGTAGTGCATCTGTTGCCTTGACATAGTTTTCATTATCTCAACTTGATAGATGAAAAAATTGAAGCTTATGAGGGTCAAAAGACCATGCCAAGGTTGTGTAACTAGTAATTGACAAAGGAATAAACCCTAAGTCTCACCAAAAAAGTGAAAACATTTTTCATTTATTAAAAAAAAAATTTTAAATTTAGTAAAACTGTGTGCATGTGTTTGTGTACAAAAGGCTTCTGGAGTAAGTCTGAATAGAAGAACTTCAAGTTTTCATTGTCTTTTGTCATGAGTTTATATCTCATTTCTTCAGTGTTACTGGATTTATATCGGATTTTCCCCCACTACTGACAAAGTTTCACCGATAAAACCGACGGGGGCTGCTGCTCTCATCTCTTCTTGAAAGAGTCCTGTGGCCTCTCTAAGCTAGAGCCCTCTGGGATATTTTGGTCCCACCCTCTCATTTCTCTGATGGGAAAACTGATCCTCGGGGAAGTGAGATGACTTGCTCAAGTCATGCAGCTCGTGAACAGCACAAACATTAACTGCAGAAACCCCATGATGGAAATTTCTCCAAATCACACTAACTCAGAACACGGTCAGGCTGCTCCAGATGAGTGTGTATATTCATGGCACGCACCCTAGGAATCATCCCTTTGTCCTGGAGGAATCCAAAAGTGAAATAATAGTTTCTCTGCTCTCTGCACCCTGGGTTTCAAACACTTGGTTTTTAGACTCGTCTATACTCAAGACCATTTATCTGGACATGAGTCCCTGTCCAATCACTCCTCTATACTCTGTAGGAGAGTTCTAACCCTACGGGCCTCTCTTGCTCCCATCCAGAGGGTTAAAATGTCCACAGAGTTCAAGAGCAAGAACACAGCTGGACACTGAAGATGTCCTTTGTCTTATCTAGTGTGCTATTTCAGAATCTCATTGTCTTAGACTGTTTCCCTGAAGTCCTACCTTGCTGGGGAAGTGATACGTTATCCGGGGGCTGCTTGCTCCCATTCTGAGATGCTGGGAGGGGAGAGCGTGCCCAGGAGAAAGGCCTGCCTCTATTCTGAGCATAAGTCATTCAGTGAGCTCACGGGTGGTTCGGTCTACAACTCCAAGGCTGAAGGATTTCACACAGAGGTTTGGACCAAAGACTTCTCGTGCTCAATGTGCATTTGCTGAAACATCCTCTGAGCACATCTCCCTTCGGAGCCAATTAACAGCCACAGGCAGATGGTCTAGCATTCGGAAGGTTGAGGTGCTGGCCAAATACAGCGCCATGTTGTTATGAATGGTTGAGTAAATAAGCTTGGCCCCAGCCTGGAGACTGCTCTGTTGGACACCATGTGCAGGATTCACTGGCTGACTGTTTCCCCCTCTCGTTTGCATCATGAGGAATTTAGAACCTACAGCACACTGCGCTGCACACAAATAAATACACGCAGGATTCTGCATGCCCTGCAAGTGGACGTGAACTGGAGGACAGGAGAGAAGGCAGGTGACCCAAGCTCCTTGTCCCTGCCCTCCGTCTCCATATCTGGGGCTCCCAATACTGATTTGTGGGGTCATCCAATCACTAGATCCTCAAGTCTTTCTGGGGAGAGGGAGGGGCATCTTAGTGGCCGCCTCCCTATTGTTTTTGGCATTGTTAACTAGAGATCACATATGATCATAGGCTTTCAAAGCAAGAGAGACTCTTAGAGAGCATCCAAGCCAACTTCATTGTCACTGAGACAGTCAGGCCCAGAGAGGAAGTAATTTCTCCCAGTTTAGCGACCCAAATCAATGTCTCTTGACATCAAGATT
This sequence comes from Propithecus coquereli, assembly GCF_000956105.1. Taxonomy (NCBI): domain Eukaryota; kingdom Metazoa; phylum Chordata; class Mammalia; order Primates; family Indriidae; genus Propithecus; species Propithecus coquereli. The sequence goes on along the minus strand of NW_012150119.1, from coordinate 1,520,555 downwards.
TTTATTTTTTTCCACATGGCACACTTTCCTACAATTATTTTGCTTCTCCAGACTACAAAACATAAAAGTAGATGGGGAAGATTTATTGCCCTTTCACTTACTAATTCTGTCTTTTTTGTTTTTTTAAGACAAATGCCACTTTCTTCTTATTGTTTGAGAGACACTTCCTGCAGCAAGAATGGGCTTGATTCTGTTTGGTGGTGTACAGCTCGCTTCCACCTAGAGACTGCCAGTGCCCGGAATTAGGGGCTGGAATTCCAGATGGAGCTGGACAAGGAGATGGCCATTTCTGGGTCACCCAGCTGCCCAATGCCCTCGGGTAGCCGCAGCAGCGGGGAGGGTAACCTAGTTTGCTTAGGAAATATTGCAGATGTCCCAGTTTATCTGATGCAGTCCTAGAAAAGTATTGGCACTGTCCTGTTTCTACAGCTCGTGCAGTTCAACCTGCCAAAGCCCCGCTGCTCTGTCAGCCTGACGAACTGAAACGCGGAGCGCAGCCTCCCTGCTCCACATGACCTTGGCCTGCCTCCATGCGCCCCCACGTTCCTCACTGCCATTTGGGGTGATCCTCACTTGGGTCAAGGGGAGTCTGACACGTCGAGGTTGTCATCTGAGAACAATGGCACATTTCTCAGAATGATTTTCAGGGACATTCGACCCTTATTGAGTAAGGAACCGGAGCCAGTTAGGGTGCCGGGGTCTGCGGCTGGGTTGGTCGGGTTGCTTGGCCATGTGAAGCGAAATTGGCAAGAGGAATATTTGGGGCAGAACAAGTGAGCTGGGGAGAGCACCGGGGCCCAGGTAAGCAGGTGACTGGAGACCCTGCCCTGGCCATGCTACTAATTAGTCATGTCACTTTGGGTAAATTCTGTCACTTCTCTGAGTTTCGACTTCCTCATGTGTGAACTAAGAAGACCTAAGTATAATAAGGGGGTGATGTGGGCTAGTAGTTTGAGATTTCAAAGCCAATCTGGAAGCCAGATCCTCAGATCTCCAGAAAATAGTTCCAGGTTCTCCAGCTTGGGCTCTGAGAGGCTTGCAGGAAAATACCAGGTGAGGCTGGAGGAGTTGGGGAGGAGAGGGAGGATTATAGCTGGCATGGCCTCTACTCCCCACTCCCCGATCCAGTTGCACAACTGTGTCCTCCAGCCCCCACCCTCCCCCACCACCCAAGTGCTTCTACTCACCAGGAAGCACGACACATTTCCTGTGAGCGCCACAAGGTCAGAGGCCCTCTCTGTTTCGACTCACTGAGTGTCCACTGTGCCTACAACAGGAGGTGCTCAGGAATTACTTACTGGATGAACAAGTAAATGTGAGTTTCTTCTTTTTCCTTTCATGCCAAAGACAGCTGACAGATAATTTTCCTTCTAAGTGCTGTGTTACGGGGGAAAGGAAGGGTGTCAGAGACGGGAAACAGATTGTAAAGTCTTCCCTCGTATATGGGCATCAGATTCGACAGCCAGTCTGACACACTTACATGAATCTTAGATGAGATGAAAACCCGGCACCAAAGCTGAGAAGAGGCGCAGATGGGTGGGAAATATTCCCAAGAAATTTGGGGCCAGAAGCGTAGAAATGTGGGTCTTCGTGGGTTGTCATTTCCACGAAATAGGGGAGCCTACACACCCTGAGGTGTTGAGGGCCCCCTCAATCGTCTGATTTGGAATAGGTCTATTTGACATTTTGGGGTCTGGGATCCAGATTTCAGGCTGCAGTAAAACATAAATGAAAAATAGGTGCATCATATGGTATGCAATCTCAATAAAGGTATTTGAAAAAGGAAATGAAGCCCAGGTAAAGTGGAAACTGTGCATTAGGGGACTAAATCGATGCTGGGGCACCTACAGCATGAGAAAAAGAAAGGATCAGGATCCACAAAAAAGGAATGATTGGTGTGCTGCAGCCCAGGATGCCCTGGACTGGGAAAACAGCTTGCAGGTTCAAGTCCCAGCGTGGCCACCAAGTATTATGTATCCTTATGCACTGTTATGAGTACCATGACCTTGAGCGCACTGCTATGAGTACCATGACCTTGAGCAATCCTTCCTCTCTGTCTCAGGTTCCTCATTAGTAACATAAAGGTAGTTGGATGCAATGAGAGCCAGCTTCCTATTATTCTTTGGTTTGGGAATTATTTTAAGACAAGCTAATGAAGTTTAGATAAAATTAGAAAGGTGTGCGTTTTAAAGAACTCACCTATTCTCAGTGACAGACTAAGGAACAGAATGGAATTCCAAGTTCCTTTGTGAACTTTCTTGATGAAGGACTTGTGAACATTCAGTCCTGTGGGCATAGGGTGGGGAAGACTGGTTAACCTGACCTGAAAATATTTTTTCAAGCATAATAATGTCAGTGAATCACTCCTCTCTTCTCCTAGCCTCTTTCTCCCTCAAATCTTCAAACTTTTGGAATCCCCAAAATCTTGAGGAAAAAAACCTCAAAATTGTTTTCTACAATAAGCATCCTACTCCTATCTCCTCCTCCCTAGCCAATTTATCCTTTAAAGAATGGATGTAGATCCATATTTTTTCCAAAAGCATGAAAAACCTTAGGCAAGATATTTGATAAATATATTCAAATAGAAACCTGGCATTTTACACTTGGATCAATCCACTTACAAATACAGTGAATTCCCCCACATGGATAAAATATTCCGGCCAGTATCCCTAAGAAAAGAATGGTTTATTGCAAATTAATTAATAAAGTTAGATTTTCAATTCTAGTGTAACTAAAAAGGAATTGTGTGCCTGTATCTTCAGTCCTGAGTATGTCCTATGCATGACTGCACTGTGTCTGTAACTTTCCTGCACATCTAAAACTGTTCTAAATTAAGTTTATTTTAAGAGAAAGATAATAAAAACTCAAAGATAATGAAGACATAGATAACATTTACAAATTAAGGCAAAAGAGGCGTTTTCAGATAAATACAAGCTAAGAGAATTTATCACCGGCAAATCCATTCTATAAGAAATGGTAAATGATAGAAATAGTGCCAAGGGGAAATTTGGGTCTCTAGGTAGGAAACACAAGTTCTGGAAATGGTAAATATGTAGATAAATACAAAAGACTATTTTTCTTTTTTAAAAAAAAATTGTTTAATTGACTGAAGCAAAAGCAAAACAATGTAACCTGGGGCTTAGAATACACGTAAGAGTAAAATCCGTGTCCCCAATAGACAAAGGATAGAAGGGATATAAATGGGATAAAACTGCTGTAAAGACCTTGCATTGTGTTAATACATGAAGGATATAACATTAATTCATGGCCATGTATAATCCCTAGAGCAACTGCAAAGAGTTGTTTAAAGAGGTGCACACACAGAGCCTGTAGAAGAAATGGAATCCACAGAAAGAACAAGACAACAACGGCAACAGCAAAAACTTGATTAGCCTAAAAAGGATGAACAAAGGAACAAAAACAAAGGGGCCAAATCCAAAACAAATAACAAGACAGTAGATTTAAACTCAATTACATAAATAGTTACATTAAATATAAATTGAGTAAACACGGCAATTAAAAGGCAGGGACTGTTAGACCAGCCACAAAAACACCTATTTATATGCTCTTTGTAATGGATGCTTTTTAAATATAAAGTCAAAGACAGGCTGCAAACTAAAGGATGTAAAAAACTCCCATGCAAAATCTCAAATCCCTCACTAATATAATCAGTTGCCAATCCAGATCTCATTCTCGTTCCCTTTCTTGTCTGCCTGCCTTTTCTAAAGAAGATGGAATGCTAACTATTTACTTTCCTGGCCTCCCTTGAAACTAGGTGTGGCCATATTACCTAGTTCTGGGATACAGACGTGAACAGAAATTTACTGGGATTGCATTAGCTTTCCTGATAAATAGGAGACACCTGCATATATAGCTAAAATCGTCCTTTATCTCCATTATCCCTACCTTGAACATAAATGTGATACATGGCCCTACAGCAGACATCCTGGGACATGAGGAGGAAGGCCAAAAAATGACAGAGATGTTGGCTAGTACATTATTGAGCTGCTTAATAAATACACCATGCCTCTCATTTTGTAAGAAAAATGTATCTCAATTTGTTTATGCAATATTAGGTAAGCATTTTGCCTTTCACTTAAAAAAAAAAAACAATCCAAACTGATAAAGCTTCACATAGACATGAAAGAGAATTTTCTTGAATCTGCATCTATATATGATCAGTCTGGTATCACACTTCTCACCTTGCGTTACTCTCAGATGATACGTTTTCACAAAATGTTGGTTCCCTAGAGGACAAGGTATCTCACACTAATACATGATTGCTCTCCTGAAAGGCATTGTTACGTCACACGACAGAATAGGATGGGCTCTGAAGATGAGCACTTGTTCACGGAGCTCCCTTCCCTTGCCTTGGTTTTGCTCCCATTGCTGCCTCCTCCTCCTGTGTTTCTTTTCTCTGTCTCACACCACCCGCCCTCACACACAAACGCTGGGGAATTACAGACTGGGGAATTAAGACCTATTGCTTCTCAATTTCCCTTAAACAGCTTATTTGCCGCTTAATTGTTAAGCATCAAGCATTCTACAATGCACCCTGAAGAGAGTCAAGATGCAACCAATGTTTGGAATAGTTTTCTCCACTACATCCAGATAAATAATTGAAAATATTTATTTAAGAAATAGAAGACTTCTGTTCCAGTCTTAACATTAATTCTCTTGTTCCCCGAATGTCATTTCATGTATTAAAAATGAAGTGAGCATTTACTATATTCCAGAACACTAGGGACACAAAGAGGAAAAATAACCACTCATTTTCCTTTTCAAGTATTCTGGACTTTCCCAAATTCTTGTCTTCTAATTTTCTCTTTAGGCAATCTATTACCAACATTGTTTCAACATTGCAGTATCCTAAACTGTTTACGTGTACTTCCTGGCTTACTTAACTGAACTGCTAAGGGAAAGAACAGCCACTTTACTCATATTCCTGTCTCCAATGATTAGCAGTGTAGTACATGCTCAATTAACATTAGCTAAACACTTTAATGAATTGATGATGCATTTTGCATAATGCTTATATCCTCAAACATGGAGAATAGAATAGAATAATCATAATGCTATCATATCAACATTTTCCTTCAATTTGTAAAATAGGGTAAATCAGACATGACTTATTTAGATAGTTAGAGCATTAATTTTAAAAGTAAGAAGGCAATCTATAATTTACAACTCTCCAGGGTAAACAGCAGCATGAAAAAGAAATACCAGACTTGAGCAACTAAAGAACCCCTAAAGACAGAGTGCACTCAAGAAACAGAAAACAACTTTAAAATAAGTAAAATTAGTTCCCTCAGAGACATCTGGGAGAATATTATACCCACACGAGAACATACTCTCATTAAAAAGAAATAAAGTTCTTCAAATATGAAACAATAAAAACAAAAATTAATGAAGAGCTGAATACCAGAATAGACAAGGCTGAAGCACAAATTATGAAACTCTAGGCAAAAGTGTAACAGATTAGAATTATGAGAGAAAGGTTAAAAGCCATTGCAGATAGTTGGAGCAAAATCTAATACCCATCTAATGAGAGTTCCAGGAGCAGAGAAAGAAGAGGATAGAATGAAAAAAAAATCCAAAAATAAAGTATTTACATAACATAAACGCTGAGTATCTTAGGAAGATATTCTTCATTCATGCATTCAAACGTTCAATAACTATTGACTGAGTGTGTCTTGCTGCAGAGCATGACGGTAGGTAGTGCGTGTGCAGTGGGGAACACTTACTGTGTGGTAGGAAAAACAGGTATTATATCCAAACACACACACACACAATGCACAATTACAGCTCTGACGAGAGTGATGAGGAAAAAGCAGATGGTGTTCTAACAGTGGAAGCCAGGGACCACCCAGGCAGCCTGTCAGGGAGGTGATGGTTAGGCTCACATCTAAAGGTCAAGGTAGGGTGTGGTGGGATGGTGCGTGTGAGAACAGCATTCTAGAAAGACAAAACCGCTTGTGAAAAGGCCCTGTGGCATGGCAAGTTATGAAATCCAAAGAGGGCCAGTGTGGTCGGAGCTCCGAAAGTAAGGAGAGAAATGAAATATGCGAAATCCAAATAGAAAAACCAAATATGGCCAGTTTCCAAAAA
>NW_012150119.1:1508784-1511142 GCF_000956105.1 Propithecus coquereli | reverse complement strand
CTAATCTAAATACTGAAAGAAAAAATATGAAAGCCTACTTCATAAGTCTGCAAAGCTCTTATTGAGAGGAAAGGTCTTCCTATCATAACAAAGAAATTCAGCACCAACAAAGGAAAAGATGAACAAATCCAACTTCATGAAAATTTAAAACTTTGATACTCTGAATCATGAAATAGGTTATAATCAACTGTGGAAAAATATTTGCAACATATACAGTAACCAAAGTGTATCTATTTTCCAAAATATAGCTAAAAACCAATAAAGAGAAAACTGAACAATCCGTCATTTTGGTCCAGGGCTGTCAGTTACAAATAGAGCATAAAGTTCAGTTTGAGTGGCGTCCCCTGGAGTTGTTCACTGGGATTGGTATAACACACAGCCTCTCCACTGGCTCCCAGATTCCGCTCTTGTCTCTCTGTAATCTATTCTATGCACAGCTGTAAAAGAGACTTTTACTTTTAATAGCATTACATCAACTCTCTACCTGAAACTCTTCAGTGGCCGACCGTGTCATGCTGGCCCGTCTCTAGGTTTCCCACTTTGTCTTACTCCCCTCTCGTTCATCATCACCAGGCACTGCACTTGCCGGCCTTCCCAAATCTCCCTAAATTCTCAGGAATTTTGCAGAGGGCATTGCTCCTGTTTGGAAAGCTTAGCAACACCACCTAAAACCCCCAGATCTCAGCTTACACTGTCTGCTTGGCTGGCTCTTCCTCACCCTTTAGGTCCCTATTTAAGTGCCATCTCCCCAGAGAGACCTTCCCCAAAAATATAACAGCTAAAGAAAGTGCCCCTTTTATCTTCTGGTTTAGCTACTGTGTTGCTACCTTCATATTTTGTTTCCAGCTTGCAATAATTTTGTCTGATTACTTGTTTCTGGTTATCATCCTCCCTAGAAATTACCTTTAACAAGGAAGAGAAAAGGGTCAGTCTTGCCTGCTTTTGTAATACCTAGTATGTTAGAAGGAAATCCACTAAAATGTTGTTGAATGAAAAAAAAAGGCATGGGGGGAGAAAATAATATGAATAAGTTATTCATGGAAGAAACATAAATGATATTAAGCACATGAAAAGAAAGGCAAGCTAAATAACAGTAAAATACAATTTTTTAATCTCTCAGATGGAAAAAAATTGAAAGATTCTTAATATTCAGGGTTATAGGAGTTATAGGGAGAAGTGCACTACCAGACACTGCATGAGTATCTATTAATCTAATAATTTTGGAGGCAATTTGGCTTTTTGGAGCAGTGTGCTAGAATCAGTTTGAATTGATTTGTACCAGCACACGAGAGTCTGTAGTTAAATATTTAAAAGTTTTTTGAGAACAATTGTTAGCTCGAAATCACCCATGGTGGCAATATTTACACCACGGAAATTGGCAGGTGCTACAAATCAAATGGTTGTTTTTGTTTGTTTGTTTGTTTGTTTGTTTGACAGAGAATTTATAGGCATACCAATGCCTTTACCTAAAAAAAGAAAAAATGGGCATAATTTTGATCTAGTATTCTGCCCAAATTATTGCACAAGTACACAATGAAAATATACATTAAAAAAGACAATGCAGATACCTAGAAGATCATTAGTAGAATGATTTAATGAATGTATTCCATATTATAAAATATCAATCTAAAAAGAATAAGATAGAACTATAGATACTACCATAGCACACTGTTGAATAAATGAAGCAATTGGGAAGATATCTATGATATTACCTTATTTTAATAAAACTATGTTCATATTGCTTCATATGTATTTGGACAAGGTTCTCTAGGGTGCTTGCCAACCTGCTGAAGGTAGTAATCCCTGAGGACTGATACAGAAGGGAAAAGGGAGGTGGTAGGGTGGGTACGCTTTTCAATTTATCCATTTATAAATGATGTGCATTTTTCAAAACAACTACAGACATTATCTTCAGGAAAATATAACCTTAAATAACTTTAGAATTAAAGAGGTAATAAAATCGTAATTACAGACTAATTAAAAATCGTGACAATGAGAAGAATACATACATGAAATGTGACAAAAGCTGAATAAGAAGAAAATTCACAGCTTTATATAATTTCATTATTAAGTAAAAAGCATGATAAGAAATTAACTGAACTCTCAATTTAATATATTAGGTAACAACACTCAGGGAAATCAAGAAAAAAGGATTAATGTATAAAAGCAGCAATTAATGAATTTAGAAAATGTTGAAAAGTATAAGTAATAACTTCTAAACCTAGGTCTATGGAAAAAAATCAACAAAACTGTGTTAACTTCTGGCACACTTCATTAACAAAAGAAAAAATATCTATCCATCCATCTTCATCAATGAGAAAGGAGATATAACAATTCAGAAATTAAAATTCATCAGAG
>NW_012150119.1:1507602-1508734 GCF_000956105.1 Propithecus coquereli | reverse complement strand
CTGATAATCAAACCCAAACCTAGTTTATTGGAAACTCCCATAAATAAAATGTTAGAAAAATTGAGCAACTGTGAAAACTTAACAATTAATTTTAAAAAACACTATGTTTGATTTTTACCAATATGTTTGAAAAATTATATAACATAGACGAATTAGCTCAGGATATAATAAAAACAGACATGTTGGTAATAACAGAAGATAATAAACTGGAAGCCAAAGAGCTACTTTCCTCAAAATTCACCATGCTCAGATCATCTGATGACTAAGCTTGATCAAACTTTTAAATAATACGTAAATTCTTTGTTATTTAAACCACTTCAGGGCATAAAAAAAGAGTTAGAAAAATATTCAGTAATTCTCTGAGTCCAAATGACAAAATGTCTTGTAATAAATACAAGAGAAGTATAAGAACTTTATATTCACCTAAACCAAACAAGAATGTCAGAGCAAAGGAATATTCCAAATCAATCTAATTTATAAATTTTGATGCAAAAATCTAAATAAAACGCTTAGCACACTAACTCTCTCTCAGTGTACTAATATAATAAAACATCATGGCCAAGGTTAATTCATTCCAGGAATACAGGGAAAGTTCAACAGTGGAAAATCAAAATATGTTACATAACTCATGACATTATAAAAAAATAAATATCATATGATTATCACACTAAGTGCAGAAAAAGTCATTTTTAAAAAATTTATTTTTAAAAATGTCATTTTTAGTAACCTGAAAAGTCATTTTTTAGTAAAAACATTTTTTAGTGACATGTAAAGGTTAACTTAACGATGAATCCCAAAAGACATTTCTATAAGGAGTAACTGTTACCACTGTAATTATATATCTCTTTAAAAAGAGGTCACAATCAATGAAATAAAAAAGTAAGAGAAATAAACATTGAAATATAAGAGGTATAACTGTCATTATTTGTGGATGATATGATAGTTTACTTATAAAATGCAAGGCAATCAACTGAACCACTGTCTAAACTAGTAAGAAAATTCAATAAAATTACCAGATAGAAGAAAAACACACAAAAATCAATAGCTTTCCTACACACAGGCAAAATCCAGTGAAAAATAACTCCATTTATTTAATTAAAAAAATGATAAAATGCCTTGTAATAAACACAAG
>NW_012150119.1:1481726-1504461 GCF_000956105.1 Propithecus coquereli | reverse complement strand
AATGATCCTCAAAATAGAAAAAAAGAGGTAAGCATCCCAACTGATAGCACTAATGTTAAAACAGATGTGTAGTACAACATTGTACAATGCTTTTTACTAGCACAGCCGTAACTCCAGAACTTGACAGATCACATGCTAACAACAAAACCTTACACGCCTAAAGGTAAAGGTTTCAAAGAAAATACTTACTAGTTTGCCTTCCACATAGCAGCCAGAGGTGATCTTTGTAAAGCATAAATATGAACATGTCTCTCCCTTGCTCCTGACCCTCCAAGAGCTTCCTATCTCACTGAGAATAAATTCCAGAGCTTTCCTCAAACCCACAAGGTCCTTTATGATGGGCTCTAGCAACCTCATTTCTTCCCTCTCCCCACGCTCCTTCTGTTCCAGCCTTCAGGATGCTGTGATATTCCTCAAGGAGGAACCCAAGTGCAGACTGATCTCAGGGCTTTACATTCTCCACCTTTCTGCTCTTGACCACCCTACCTAAGTAGCAATTTTGAGCCTCCTACACCCTCACACCTGCATTATTTTCCTTCATACAGTTTGGCATCATGTGATGTTATACAGGATGCACTGAGTTATCTGTAGATTGTCCATCTCCCTGAGTTGATAGCAGTATCATGACGTGTGCACAGACTTCATTTTGCTCACTCTTACAGCCTCAGCCCTAAAACTGTGCCTGGCACACTGTGTCATTAAGTGAAGTTTTACTATAAATCTGAATATTGGTTTACCTGGTCAAGTCAAGGTAAACTTCATGTGGGCACGGACTTGATGAAATAGCATGTGTGATGGAGACTGCTCACTGTCCATCCTAGTCCATTCCCCCGTCTTCCACGGTAGGAGAATTGCAGCCTGATATGTGAGTGGCCAGACACCACGTTGCTCAGCCTTCCTGCTGTCAGGTGTGACCACGTGCCTGTGATCTCACCTAAGGAAGGTGAATAAGAGTATCGTGATCCTCTTGCAGAATGAAGCCTGAACGATGGTGGCCCTACTGACTCTGGAGCCCCGCGTTGGCCACGCAGAGGAGGACAGTGCCTTAGTATGTCTGAGCAAACGAACAAACAAATCTCTTTTCCTGACACTTCTATTCCAGATTTGGAAATAGGGAAAGAAAACCCCAAACCAAGATAGACCACAGGAATCTCTCTGCATAGGAAGAACCTTAGAAGAGAAACAGGCACGGTCTCTAAAGTAAATTAAAGAAGTCATCACACAAAGCCAGGGCAGAGCAAATGCTTGATTCAATAAAGAGCTAAAGTTATTGACAAACCATTCTGTAAATTATCGATGATGCCTTAGAGTGTGGTCACTGAACAGAATTCAGTTATCACTCACAAGAGGCTAAAAATCTAACATCAGAAGTTAAAACATCAAGGCATCGGAGAGTGAGAGTCAAAAGGAAAAAAAAGAGGGAAACCAGGGAATGACCCCACCCCCCAATATTCAGGTGTCTTCCTGCCTCCAAAAGAAGAAAGAATGGATCAGGCATTGATACGCTGGGTCTCCCACAGAATAAATACAGGGTCAGCATGAGAAACAGTCAAATTAATCGACTGAGGTTATTACAGAAACCAAGTTGCAATTAGACCCCACTAGCATCTTATTCTCCCTAAAGGATGAAGGCCAGTTTTCTATAATCTCTGCCATCAAACAGTTGCCTCATGACTGTATGTCCATATGGATGATTTGAGCTCCACCAGCAGTGACCAATCTTTGGAAGGTTAGTATCAGGTGAAAGTATGAAGCTGATATCCTACATGTGTGCTGAACTCATTTGTCACTGTGCCTTCCAGTCCTACTCTGAAAGGTTGCACGTTCTACCCTTTACACAATAAAGCATTTTCTTTACAGCCGTTGCCTGCAACACTGCCACCAGGCGCGGAGAGAGTCCCCTGGGGATACTTACCAAACAGAACTTGAGTGTTGGCTGCAGCCTGAGCCCTGGGCAAAGATCAGCTGTGAGATCACAGAGTTTCTTTATTAAAGAACAAATCATGCTGGACTTGATTGCTTTTTGGATCAGCTTGTGAAATGAGGGGGCTTAGTGAACATAGCTGAGTGCAGTATCTGGGGTGTTTAGTGAGTTATTTAGTGAAGCACTCTGGAAATTAGACTGAGAGGCCTGAGATATTTGCCCTTAGGTAGAGGAGGAAAGAGAAAACTCCCATAGTCCCCTCGCTTGCAGAAAGGAGAAAACCATGCTCCTGCCATTCCCAGGAAATGGCAATTTGCTGCATTCCTACGCATGCATGAGGTTGAGATGAAGAGCTGCACAGAGCAGGTGACCGTGTGTGCAGGGAGCTGGGATTACACTCATGGAATTCCAGCAGACCTGTGTCTTTAGCTGTACCTACTCCACCTGGCATCTCTGAACAGGACTTGTGAAAAAGCCAAACACTGGGTGAAATTCAGGGCAAATGGTTCCTCCCTCTGGACTTTAGGTTTCCCATACATAAAATTGGAGGTTGGACTAGGATTTTGAAGGGCCCCCCAGCCCTTCCTTTTCGTGATAAATTTCATGCGATCTGGGCATCTAACTCCCAGCCACAGCTCAGGCACCAAACCCCACTGTATTATTTGAAGGCACCAGAAGAAATTGCCCTTTTCCCAAGACACTCCTTTCATTTGTTTGTTGATACTAAACATTTTCTACTTGCTTTTTACCTTAAACATTCTCATCTGTAAAATAAGGAGCTGGCCTGGCATTTCTAAGGGTCCTTTAACACTGCCTAAGTAACATTTTGGTTATTCAATATCCTCACACTCACATTAGTTTTCTCTACAGCATGTGCTACTATGTGAAGTTATACTATGAATCTGAATATTCGTTTACCTCCTTAGGTCAAGGCAAACTTCAGACTTGATGTGAATAGCTTGCATGCTGGGGCCTGCTTGCCATCCATCCCAATCCAATCTCCTCATCTTCCATGGTAGCAGAACTGCAGCCTGACACACAGCGTGCCAGACACACTCCATTCCCCAGCCTCCCCCGCTGTCAGGGGTGACCACATGCCTATGATCTCACCTAAGGAAGGTGAATAAGAGTACCACGAGCCACATCTGGGCTGAAGCCTGAAAAATGATGGGCCTGCCTCCTCCCTCTTATTTTCCTCTTCCCATAAACTGGAGATCTGATGCTGTAGCCCAGGTTTGGCCTTGCAGATGAGGACAATGACTTAATGAAGGCAGAGAAACAATATGGAAGGAACCTGGGTCCCCAAACTATCACAGGGAGTAGAGTTCCTTGCCAACCTGAAGCTTAGACGGCTGTGTTAAGCAACAGTTATCTCGTTGGAGCCTGCATCTTGCGATTGTTTGATTAGAGCAACTTAGACTCTAACTGGTACAGAAAGCAAAGTATTAAATATATGGCACTGTCTTAAAGGCTGTTTTGCAAACAGATATAGAAGGAATGACATTTTTCCAATGGGGCTGGGGGGTATAGGGCTGGAAACACCATCTGCTTCCATATCCTGTACCTCAGGAGATAGATTGTTTTCCTTAAAGTCTTTCTGTCAAAGGCCTGCTAAGACTTCTCAGTCAAACCAAAGCAGCCATACTTTGGCAAAGATCAACTTAAGGATGTTGCGTTCCCCTCCCACCAACCCCCAAGGTTGGGTTTGGATGGCCTTGGGACAGCCGCCGCTGAAATGAAAGAGATAGGTATCGGTCCAAAGACGCGAAGGATAAAGTAGACTTAAGAACTACGTCTGGGAAAGAGTATCGGGTGTGGTTACTGGAACACCCAATGGGCAGGAGGCAAGCAGACCAGAAGCCTTCTAAGTTGTGGCAATTTGTTGCCAAAGAAAGACTGGACCGGGCTGGAAAAGCCTGTGACTATTCTATGCTTAAGACAACCACAGTCGTGATTGTGTCCAGGAAGGAAGCAAGCAGTGAATTTCTCAGCCTCCAAGAGGGCATGCTCGCCACGCCACTCAGGTGCCGTCACACAGGACGACAAGCAGGACCCAGAGGTTGGATTTAGCGGTCAGAGTATAATGGCCATGGGTGGACAGGGAGTTCCTGTCGGAGAGCAGAACCTGGGTCTCAATCGAAAACCTCCTCTATGTTCAAGGCAACAGGTCTCCCTAAGTCCCACCCAGCAGAACCCCATCATGGCTGCGGTCCTGGATGGCTCAACCTGGCCTCAGGCTCTGCTGCCCCCACTGCAAGGGCTCTCCAGCGTAAGTTGTGCATTCTGTTTCCGTTAGCTTTGCTCCTCCTCTTCCTGTGTGTTGCTTCTGATCTTGGAAATTTATTTAAATTCACTGAATTTTACTTCCCTTACCTGTTGACTATGACTATGAATACGCATATAGTCAATAGGGTTGCACAAAGATCCATAGAATAGCTAATTTTACTGAATGCGGACAGCATACTAAGTGCTTTATAAATGCTTGCTTATTCACATGGCCTCCTCTGGGGCACCTGCCCTCTGCTTCCTATGCCCACCCCATTCTCCAGGAAACACGACTAGAGGGAACAGCTCAGCTTGTCCTCTCCCTGCTTTTATCCCTGAGTCTCACTGGAGGGCCAGCTCAGCACCAGCACACTCTGCCGAGGATGTGCCCCCACGACCAGCTTCGATTCCACCTCCCCGTGCTGCAGTGTTGCAGGGAACGCATGGCCAACTGGGACTGGGCCCCTGCGAGCACCAGACCCGACCTCCCCTTCGTCCCCTGTGGGCTGGAGATGACACACCCAGGATCAGCCTCTGGGCGTGGGCCTGTCCCTGTGTGGTTCTCCCACAGAGGGAGTTTTCTGACTACCTGTGGTGGGGTAAGATGAGATCACACTCACATACACACGACCACACACACAACCATACAGCTGCACATAAAATCACACACACAGACACACAACCACACAATCACACTGAATCCCACACACAACCTCACACTAATCCATACACACCCACTGACAATCACACGCATGCACAACTGCACAAGCAGGTAGGCGGATCACAGCACTGTGCTGGGATGGGGAGGTCGTCACCCTCCTTGGTCAGACAGCTTCCTTTCCCAGGAGGCCCCCACACCCATGAAGATGCTACAACACCCGCCGTCAACTAAACCCCAGCAGAACCTGCAGGAAGTTCATTTCATCAAGACACCTCTAATTTCAAACATCTCCCTCCACCCCACCTGGGTTACTCTCTACTTCTTCCCCCACCCTCATACCGTTTCCATGGCAACCTCCAGCACAGCTGCTGCTCAGAGCTGTGACCCTTGGGGCTGCCTCCCTGGCTCCATGTATGAGATGGCTGGATTACACACACCACCTTGCTAGGACCTGAGCATGACTGTTAACGTTGGAAGCAAAAGAGGGTATGGATGAGGCCAGATGTGCCAGAGGCCACCAAAGCCCTCAGGCTATTTTCTCAACATCTGCTTCTCTCCATCTCTTTTGCCTTTCAAAAGCATAGCCCTGGCAAGGAAATGCTTGCCTGTTTCAGGAACCTTCATGCACAGAGGCAGGTGCCTTGGTGACCATGTAGAAAAGTAGGCTGAGGAAATACATGGATACCCTGGGACCTGGATTCTAGCCACAGGTCTGCCACTTTCTGGCTGCTGGACCTTGGGAAAATTCCTCATCTGTAAAATAAAACTTTATACTTTGGAAGTTCCACCCGGCATAACACTCTGTGGTCTATTTCACTCTCTACAACCCCTTAAATTTTGCTGTCAGGAAACTGAGCCCGACAAAAATTTGAATTCTTTCAGAAAACTCCAACCACAGGCCTAAAATTAAACTGTAGGTCCCTCAAGCCAAAATCAAGCAAAGGGGGAGGACCCTTCGAGCTCATAGCTTCCCCTTGTGGGAGACCTCTCCTTGAAGGTCTGCACCTGCACTCCCATCCTTCCCCTGCACGACGTTGGCGTTGGGGATCCACATAGACACATCTAGATTGCAGGAACCTTCGTGGAAAATGCAGCAAGTGTGGGAGTTTTCAGGAAGCTGCCTCTGGCTGGAGGAGGCAGGAAGGAGGGGGACAGTAATGAGGTCGACTGAAGGACGCCTGTAAGGAGAAAGGATCATTCGTGCACGGTGTGACCAGCGAGTGAAAAGCCTTCACCACAGCTCTCTGGCCAGCACGTCTACAAAGGAATGAATTAAGGAAGATATTGACCCAAAGTGCCACAATCATTTGGACTAGCTCATTAGGCCCTGGCAAAGCCTGGGGGCCCAGAAGAAGTGGGAAATCAGAAAGACAAATAAAGGTCAATGTACTATCTCCTTGTTGCAATGGGATTTTTACCCACCTGGGGAATCTGATGCCCTGTGGAATGTGTGGCTAATGGTCCTAGAGGTTGCACTGTACTCAGGGGATAAACATTTCAGCTTCTGTTTGATGGTCCAGTGCTCCCCACCGCACACCCAAAACTACATTGTAGGCTGCTGGGGAGGAAGGACACTAGTGAGGGTTCTAGCTGCAGCAGAGGAGTCTGAGGTTGGGCTCCGAGACAGAATCCAGCACCTCCAGTGGGGAGTTCGATACCCAGAAATGAGAAAGCCCAAGGTGAAGCTGAGGATGGGACTCCAGGCAGCTCTGATGGGGACTTCCTTTGGCTTCAGGCCTTGCAAAAACCCTTTAAAAGTGTTTCCCTTGACTGGCATTGAAGACTGTTTTTTCTTCTGGATGAACATGTGATTTTCTCTTTCCATGCCCCATACAGAGCTCAGCAATTACAGTATGTTCTTTGAAGCCCAGGCAGATGGGGCAGGAGCAGGGCTACACCCGCTGTGTGCTCCACCTCCCTTCCCCCCTGCCCAAACTCTGAAATTATCAGCTAGCACCTCAGAGAGAGCCATGATACCTGGCCACTAGGAATCGGAAGAAGCAGCCTGCTTTTCCTCTTAACCATCTCTTCTTAGGAGCTAATGCTTAGACCCACAGTCACTGAATCATTATAACAACAACAAAAGAAGTCCTGAACTGGCAAAAAGGGAATTCTCTCCCAAGAAGGGCACACAGGCCTGCCACAACTCACTCTCTAAAAGGTCACCAGAACCACAGAAGTCTTATATGTCCCACCCAGATGGGAACTTAGAGATCAAAGCTGAACCGGGTCCACAGCCTTGGTTGTACATGACAGTCAGAACAATTGACAGGCCGCCTGGAAACCAGCACTGAGAAGGCTTCTGAGGGCAAGAGGGCTCCAGTCCACTGCTGACGTTCCGTGAGCAAGAGAAGAAGAGGGGTGGCTCGCATGCCGTGTTTGCCTCCCCCCACCCCGAATCAGTACAGCATGGCGGTGCCCAGGCCCAGGTCCATGCTGGTCAGAAGCTCAGGCATGTGTGGTAGAGAGAACAGTGCTCCCCGAAGACATCCACATCCTAATCCCTAAGCCTGTGGATGTGTTGCCTTTCGTGGCCAAAGGAATTTTGCAGGTGGCATCAGGTGAAGGATGTTGAGATGGGGAGATCTTGGAGGACGTGGGTAGGCCCAGCGTAGTCACAGGGTCCTCATAAGTGGAGGCAGAGGGGTCAAAGAGAGAAGGTGACAACACGGCGGAAGCAGAGATTGGAGCAATGCACTTTGGAGACAGGAAGGGGCCGCAGCCCAGGGGTCAGGCAGCCTCTAGAAGCCAGAAAAGACGAGGAAATGGACTCTCCTCTAGAGCCTCCAGAAGGAACCAGCCCTCGCAAGAGCTTGACTTCAGTCCAGTGAAACTTATTTTGGACTTCTGGACTCCGGAACTATGCGAATAAATTTGTGTTGTTTTAATCACAGGGAACCAATTTGTGCTGTGTAAGTCTGTAGACATTTGTCACAGCAGTGATAGGAAATGAATGCAGCATGTTGCTTATTCTCCGTGTGTCTCAGTTACCTCATTGGGAAAAAAATGGGAATAATAATATCCACCTCAGA
Organism: Propithecus coquereli; assembly: GCF_000956105.1. Taxonomy (NCBI): domain Eukaryota; kingdom Metazoa; phylum Chordata; class Mammalia; order Primates; family Indriidae; genus Propithecus; species Propithecus coquereli. Next base: position 1,496,579 of record NW_012150119.1, on the reverse strand, counting down.
TGGAGCTTTCAGGACAATTAAATGTAATATAATATATGTAAATCACTTGGAACAAGCATCTGGCACCCAGTAATTCTCAATAAATATTAGCTATAATTATTCTGATCCAACTGCTTTATTTTATAGGGGAGAACATTAAAGTCCAGACAGGGAATAACATGTACCAGGGGTCACAATGACACAAGGAGGAAATGTGGTCAGGCCCAATGCGTTACTCTTGAAGAACAGCTCTCTTGTTTATGAAGGGGACATGGGAGCCACAGAAGATTCAAGTGTTCTAGGTGAGGGAGGAAAGGGGAGGCAGAACTGAAGCACATTCTGCTGCTGAATGTGTTGTTCTACCGATCTGTAACAAATCTACCTCCAATGTCAACCCGCCCTCAGAGAGCCACCTTAAATAGGTGAAGAAGCTGGGCTCCTTCCTAGCCCCCTGATCCAGCAATGAGCTCCCTCTCCTTGAGTTAGCAGCTGACGGTGAACTTGGCACATGGTTTGTCCACCGGGAGCCATTTGCTGGTGTTCCAGGTTCTCACTGCACCTTCCACCAACTTGGGTCTTTTATTACCAGAATCTGCACCAGTGTCACAATCACGACTTCCAACACCCCAGTGCACCTGGCAAGTTCACCGCCACATTCCTCAGCCTGGGCCTGACCCTGCCGCTTTCTCTCCAGCGTCACCCCTTCTTGTCGTTGCTTCTTGCCCGCTGGCTCAGCCTGGATTCCGTTGTCTCTCATGGGAATGTCTGCAAGTCAAACAGTCTCCAGTCTCTAGCTGTGTCTCCCTTTGGCGCGCGCACCCGAAGCACTCCAATCCACCGCCTTCTCTGCACCTGTGCACAGCAGCTGAACTTCCCCAGGGGCATCTGCACGATGGAGCTTATCGGTCCCCCTTTACACTCATACTCACGAAACTCCACCCGGCACTCTGTGGGGACAGGCAGCCCCTGTCTGTGCATTTCCCATTCTTGGAGTGGACAGCCCCACACCTCTGCTTCCAGGCTAGAGACAGAAGCCACAGAGGGTGAAAACACAGGTGCTGGGATTGAGCCACTCAAGTTCGAGTCCCGGCTCTGCCACTCGCCAGCTGTGGGGTCTTAACCAAAGAACTCAAGCTCTCTGGGCTTCAGCTTCCTCATCTGTTCTTCAAAAGGTTGCATAAATGAATTAATGAACTTAAACATTTTAGAGCAGAGATTGGCATGATGTAAGCATTTCACAAGTACAAGCAATTGCTATTATTTTCAAAACTCTCTGCACTCCATCCTATCCTCTGATGGTCTCACCTCAAATACCAATGAGAAAATAGAGCCGGCAGATGGGAGCTTTCTTGTCCTCCGATCGCCAGATTCATGCACCCTCCTGCATCACCATCCGTTTTCTCTTTCTTCCTGCTAACACGAAGGAATTCATTGCTCCTTCCTCTGCTGAAGGCCAATCCCTCCCCACTCCACTGGGGGATTCCACTTTATTCGACTGTGACAGAAGCAGAGACTGCTAGACTTTGATGGGGCAAACTTCCAACAGTGCCCCTCCCTTCTCCTGTGGTAAGAGAAACCCAAGTTTCAGCTGAGCACACAGATACTAAGAAAAAAGTATATAGTATTTCCTGGTGGCCTTGGCAGCTCAGCACGGCCACATGGCCGAGTTCTGGCTCATACAACCGGAAGGGAAGTGACGAGAGCCACCTCTGGGACGTAGCCTGAGAGGGACAGGCTTGCTCTATCCGGATGCTTGGAGTGCAGACACAGTGGCAGACTGTCCCAGACGCCAAGGAAAGGGACGCTAGAGATGGTGAAAACAGGTGGTATGAAGGAGCTGGGTCCATGAACAACTTTGTGTAGGAAAATTGTCATTCCAGCCCTAGAGGGATTATCTTGGGCTGTTATTTGGAAAGGAAATAACCTTCTTTCTTATTTAAGCCGCTGCTATTCAAGGTCACCCTTACTCTAATTACTACTCTCAACTCCTCTTGGATTCCACTCCTCTGTGTGTCCTTTCTCCATCTCCAGTCTCCTACTTTCTACTGGACAGAGCTCGGTGGCATACCCCAGACACAGGCTGGTGTCTTCCATCTGCAAAAGGCACATCCTTGCTTCTATATCCCTGCTGGCACCACTGCTTCACTCCCTTTCCAAGCAGCACTTCCTGAAAGCATCATCCACACCCTCCCGCTTCCTCTCACCCACCGTTTACCCCATCCAAAGTGGCTCCAGTCCCTGAGTCCCACTGAGACTGCTCTTCCCGAGGCCGCTGATGACTCCCGTGTTATAACCCCAAGGCGTGTTGTCCTGTTCTCACATCGTGTAACCTCTCCATGGCTTCGGACAGAGCAAGTGACTCCCCCCACTCCTTGATACACTCTCCTCTCTAGCTTCTGGAACACCAGCTGTCCTGGACTTGCTCTGCCTCCTTCCTGCTCAGCGTCCTCCTGGGGTTCTTCCCATGCTCCTCCTTTCTAACCAACCTCAAATTCTGGAGTGCCTCCGTACTAACTCCTGGAGCCTCTTCTCTCCTAGCTCAGTATCTCTTCCTAGGAGGCTCTCCCCATCACTTCCATCACTCCCTGGATGCAAACACCTCTCACGTCTGTATTCCAGCCCAGGCTGCTCCGGAGCTCCTCGGACAGGTATCTCCAAGGCACAGGGGACAGCTCCTTTCGGACGTCCCCAGTGTAACAGGTCCAAACGGAAGTCTTCATTTCCAGCATGTGGGACTGGCTACTGGCCACCCTCTTTTGCTCCATTGAATGGCACCACTATATTCAAATACCTGGGATCCGGCCCCGTTACTCCCTTTCTTCTACCCCCACATCCAATCCATAAACAAATCAAACCCCACGGGTTCCGCCTCAAAATCTCTTTGGTAGCCCTCCCATTTCCTGCGTGCCCCTTCCCACCACCTGCTCCAAGCCCCTAACCTCTCTCCTCCCTGGACTATTCTCACAATCCTAACTAGTCTCCCTTAGAATCTTGACTAGTCTCACTCTTCTCTCCCCTCCACCCATTCTCCTAACAGCAGCCAGAAAGATCGTTTGAAAGTGTAGAGATGACCATGTCATTCCCGAGGGTCCACTCCACTGGGGGCTTCGGTTGTCCCTCCCCAGATCCTGCGCAACTCTGCAGGCCCTGGCCCTCCTTGCCAGACTCTCCCCTCCCACCCCTTCCTCTACTCCATGGGACTCACACTGGTCTTCTGACAGTCCCCAGAGCACATCAAGCCCTCTGTTTTCTCGGGGACTTTGTACTTGCTGTTCCCACTGCCTGGAAGTACTCTCCTGGCTTCCTTTTAATCCTTTAGGTCTCAGTTCAAATGTCACCTCCTCCAAGTGGCTTGCCAGGATTGTCCCTGCAATCTATCATTTATAAAACCATTTATGACATCATTTATTGCATCACCTGCTTTACTTACTACACTGCCTCCCCATCATCTATGGTACCTCCTTTATTTCCTTTATAGAATTCACAATAATTTGTAGTTTGGATTATGTACTGGAGTGTTTGTGGTTCACTGTCTGTCTCCCCCACAGAACATAAGTTGCATGAGAGCAGGAATTTCAGCACATGCCTGAGACTTAGTAGATGCTCAAGAAACACTAGGAGAATGAATGAATGCTCCTTAGGACCATATAGTTGTGATTTTAGTTCATCAAGAGAAGAATGATACAGTAGCCTCCTCCCCTCCTCCCTTTTCTGAGGTTTTGCTTTCCATGGTTTCAGTTACCCACAGTCCAAAAATATTAAATACAAATTTCCAGAAATAAACAATTCATAAGTTTTATGCTGCATACGTATTCTGAGTAACGTGATTAAACCTCCTGTCCACCTGGATGTGAATCCTCCTTTTGTCCAGCATCTCCACACTGTCTTCTACCCACCCATTAGTCACTCAGCTGTCTCCTTATCAGATGGACTGTCCTGCTATCACAGTGCTTGGGTTCGAATCAACCTTATTTTGCTTAGTAACGGCCCAACACTGCAAGATGAGTGATGTTGGCGATTTGGATATACCAAAGAGAAGCTGTAAAGAGCTTCCTTTAAGTGAAAAGGTGAAAGTTCTTAACTTAATAAGGCAAGAAAAAAAATTGTAGGCTGAGGTTGCTAAGATCTACAACAAGAACAAATCTTCTATCCCTAAATTTGCAAAGAAGCAAGAAGAAAGGCATGTACAGTATCTATAGCATTTGGTACTATCTTTGATTTCAGGCATCCACTGGTGGTCTTGGAACATAGCCCCTGTGGATAAGGGGGCACTACTATATTTTAATTTCTTAATTTCATCTGATGTCAACAGTAGAAAAATACAGCTATGAGCAAAACATATCGTCCCACTTGGGAATGAACTTTGAGAGACGGAGAGTGAGCTTCTGTTTATTAGACTGGTAAAAAGGAGCAGCCTTGCATGCGGGACCGACCCGCCGTGGCCCCCATCTCCTGCCTCTACAGCTTCTACCCTCTCCCTGCCCCCCACCTGGCTAAAGGCCTGGGGTGGACAGGACACAGCTCTCACGTGGCGCAGAGCTTTAGGGACATGCCTGGAAACGACTGATTTAAATTAAAAACAAAAACAAGGCTGAAATGAGAGTCAGTTGGGTGCTAGGCCAGGTGAACGCAGGGAAGACTGCAGACGGTCCTGGGGGCTTTGGGGATCTCCGAGGGCAATGGTGGAGCCTGTCGAGCTGACCTCCCATTAATGGCACATCCACAACATTAACGATAACAAGCACAATTCATGCCAACTGCCCAGCGTGTGCCAGGACTTGTATTCATTTTACAAGTGTGACCCCACCGAATCCTCAAGACAAATCTATCAGGTAGGTGTCCTTAACCCTACTGCACCAGAGACCTTGCAGAGGCCAGACGGGGGCGGTCCCCCAAGGTCACAGAGCTGGTGAGATGCAAAGCCCGGCCAGCACCATCACTCAGCTCCAGGTCTTTCTACAGCACTGTGCCACCTCCCACTCGGGAATTTTTGTGTTCCGGGTCTGAGTCTGAGTCTCAGTGCTAAAGACCCCACGAGAGGAGTGTAACGGTACTTCTGAGTAAGCCCCGACTCTGCTAAATTTCCTCAGCCATGCTCTCAGGGAAATAGTGGATCACTGTGATTTTCCTCCCAAAAGCTGCCCTCCCATTCTTGCCTATCTCGGCGAAGGGCACCGCCGAAACTCCAGAAGTTACCCTAACTTCACCGGAACACACAGAAGTGGTCCTTCGCAGTGCCCTTCCCTGGCACGCCACCCACCACCTGGTCCTGTAACCTTGTGCTCGAATGCTTCCTGAATCATCTTCGCTGCAATTCCGCAGCGCCGGGGCTGAGCCACCATCACTTTCATCTGACAGACTGCTACGAAAGGCTCCTTGCTTCCATATTTCTTGCCCCCTTTAGAATGCATTCTCCATAGAGGAATGGAAGAAACCTTTTAAAAATATCATGCCTCCTGCTTGAAACCCTCCAATGACCTCACCACATCTGGAATTAAATCACAGCCAACCTTACAAATCGCACCAGAACTCTGCAAGTGCGTCTCCTCCCATCACGTCCCCTCCACCCCGACGCTGGTCTCTGGTTCCTCCAACTCTCCACCCGGTTCCCTCCCATTGTAGGACTGTTGCTCTGTCTAATCCCCCCACCCGGAATTTTCTTCCCCAGGTTCCGTGCACGCCGTCCCCTCTGCTGCTACCTTCCTCGATCTCGATGCAAATGCGACCTTCTGACAGAGGCTGCTCTGGGCTGACTTGTGTCCCTCCCCAAAACTCATGTGTTGACATCCTAACCCCCAGTACCTCAGAATGGGACTGTATTTGGAGAGAAGGTCTTTCGATAGGTAATGAAGTTAAAATGAGGTCTTTGGGGTAGGGTGGGAGATTGAGGAGACGTTGGGCAAAGGATACAAAATTTCAGTTGGACAGGAGGAATAAGTTCAAGGGCTCTACTGTATGACATGGTGACTACAGCTAGTAACAATGTATTGTATACTTGAACATTGCAAAGACAGTAGATTTTAAGTGTTCTCACTACAAAAATATGGTAAGTCTGTGAGGTAATGCATAAGTTGATGAGCCTGATTTAGCCATTCCACAATGTATGCATATTTTAAAACACCATGTTGTTGTAGATCATAAATATAGGCAATTTTTATTTGTTGAAACGAATATTTTTTAAGTGAGGTATTGATGGTGGGCCTAATCCAATCTAACTGATGTCCTTGCACACAGAGAAGATTAGGACACAGACATGCACGCACGCAGAGAAATGTTCATGTGAAGACCCACTGAGCAGGTGGCCATCGAGGGCAGAGGCCTCAGGAGAAACCAACTCTGTTGACGCCTTGATCTGGGACTTGCACCCTCCAGAACTGTGTGGGAATGAATCTCTGTTGTTTAAGCCACCCTGTCTGTGGCGCTTTGCTACGGCAGCCCCAGCAAACTAACACAGAGGCCTTCCCTGGGCACCCGGCCTAGAGATGGAACCTTCTAGCACCTGCCGCACCGTAATTACGCATGGGAAGCACCACTGTGATTCTCTCCCTGTTTATTTATTAGCTCTGCCCTCCCTGAATTATATATAACTCCATAGCACAGGGATCTGTTCACGACTCCGTTGCATCTCTCACGACAGTGCAGGGCACGTGAAGTCCCCTAACGAATACCTACCGGATGAAGGGAAAGCGACTGTACACTCCAGTCTGTTCTAAACAGGACTCAAGAAAGACAGGAAGGGAGGAAGTACCGGGGAGGCACCAGCAGAATAAAAATAAGCTGGATATCATCCAAATCACTGGAGAATAAAAGAGGCAAAAATAGGAGAAGAACTGAAGGGAAACAGTAAGAGGGAGATTTTTTTTTTTTTAAATGGGAAGTAAAAAAATGAAAGAAAAAAATGAGAGAACCAAGTACAACAGTTACCGAATAAATATTCATTGGCTTAACACCTTAGTGGCCTCTCACATTGGGACACAAAACAAAATCTTGCTATGAACTGTGTGTAAGACACGTACCCCAAATATAATTATGTGAAAAGATTAACTACGAGGGAGGAGCAAAGACATGAGAGAAAAATGCAAACAAGCAAAATGTCAGGGCAGGCAATATTAATGTTATAAAGCAGGGAATTCAAGGCAGAGGGCATCAGAGATAACAGGGCACCACCCACAGTAGGTATCGAAGCCCAGTGAGCCCTCACATACCAATCCCAAAAAAGGAAAATACACTTCTAAAATATTATAAATATTGCCAATATTTAATTGTTTTGACCTATGAAACCAGCAATTTCTTATGTGTACAAGAAAATATAAAACACAATCGCAATGGAAAAAATTAATGCATCTCTGTTAACTTTACTCAAGAAAACAAAATAAATAACTATAGAAAAGATCTGAAGAACATGATTAACACACTTTCTTTTCATTATTAATATACTAATTATAATTAATATATAATTCATAATATAAAATTGTTATATATTAAGTATATTCTTTTAAATGCCCATATAATAGCTAAAATTTTTTATCATATCATATGCCATACATACAAAAAAATTGAAAATTCCCAAAACTGGGCATACTATAGGTCACATACTCTATCCAAAATGCAATCAAATAAGACATGAATAACAAAATATGAACAAACAGAAAAGGTGAACCAATGGAAATTTAAGAAGCAAAGTCTTTACTGAGTAATCCTTGGGTAAAAGTGTAATTCAAAACAAAAACCACAGATATTTAGAACATACAAGTAACAAAAATATTACATACATCTACTCTTCAGATTCAGTTATAGCTACCCTTAAAGAAGAATTTACAGCTTTAAGTTCTCTTAAATTTAAGAGGAAAAAATAAAAATAAAATAATTGGGAATCCAACTCTAATTTGTGTACTAACCAGTTCTGCAAAACAACTAATTAAATCTTTGGCAACTCCAGTCAGAAGTGCGAGAGAGCACAAATACACAGTGAAACAAAAGAAAAAAGGTATATAATCTTTTATCCAGAACAGCTATTTTTAAATAGGAAGAGGCTGTTTGCAGCTCTATGCCAATAAACTGCACAGAATCAGAGTGGTTTTCTTTGAAAGTATAAATTGCCAGAATTAATTCGAGAATGAAAAGAAAACCTAAAAGTTACAATAATGATAAAATAAATTGAAAAGATTGTTTATGTATATATATTTATATGTATATTTATGTTTTAAAAGATTCTTGCCTAGGCAATTTCACAAGTGAGCTCCTTCAAAATTTCCCAAAATAGAACAAGTTGGGGAGGGGGTGGTAAGGGAGCGGGAGAATGAACAAACAAAACAACCTCCCAACTCACTTTGCAAAGCTAGCATAACCTGATCTCAGACCTTAACAAACACACCTCTGAAAAATAACGACAGAGGGCAGTTGAACTCATGAAAATAGAATCATACCCTAAATGAAGTACTAGAAAATTGAACCCAGAATTATTTCAAAAAGATGACAAGCTTTTGACAAATTTGGCTTTATATCCCAAGAATGAAGAATAGAAAAATAGAAGTAATTATTTAAATAAAAAGGTCATAGATAAAATTCAACATCCATTTGAAATTTAAAAATAAATCTTAATGAAAAGAAATTAAAATATACCTCTTTATCATGATAAAAATATAATAACAAAAACATCTGTTGCTTGTTTACTGTTTGAAACATTCTGTGTTAAATGTTTTATGATATGTGCTTATCCTCAGTTTAGATCAATTATAAATCAACGGTCACATCAGGCATAAAAGGACCATGAACAGAACTGTTTCCACCCAAGTTAGAAGCAAAACATGGATGCCAGCTAACCTCGCCAGAGCTAGCCAGTGCAATCAGACAAGAAAAAGAAACAAAATATAAGATTACTTAAAAGAAAGAGACAAAATTATCACTATTATTAAGTGATGAAAATACAGATCTAGAAAACCCAAGAAAGTCAACGGAAGAAAACACTAAAAATAATAATAATTTTCAATAAGGTTGACAATCACATAATTCCTTTTCAAAAAAAAATTAATCAGCAATAATTTCTTGGAAGAGGAAAGAGAAGAGAGAAAGAGAGAAGAGTACAATGATCCTAGTCACAATTACGAAAAACTATGTAAAATACCTGGTGTTTTTCAAAAAGTGTGAGAAACCCATATGAGTCAAACATAATACATTCTCTGAAAGATATAAAATGCTTGTTCCTGAACATGAATTCTTGGTATTATAATACAAACTGACCTAAAAATAATCTATTATATAAAAAATTCAGTCAAAAATAAAAACTAACTCCATTGCATTTTTATTTTGACAAAATAATTCTAAAGTTTATACAGAAAGAATAAAAATAACACTGCAGGAATAATTAGGCATTCTCCTGGACTGCTCATGAATTGCATAAATGAGTATAACCAATGTGAAAAGTAACCCGGCATTTTAGATTAAAAGTCTTTAAAGATGTACACAGCCTTCGACTCACCACTGACACTTTTAGCAATTTATCCTAAGAAAATAATCAGACATGTATGCAAAAAATTTTTTAAGTTATTTGCTGCAGCATGGTCTCCCTAGTGGAAAAAAGAGTACTATCTCCTACGCCCAACGGCAGGGTACCCACCGAATAAATTATACTACAGCCCCATGGAAAGCTCCTACGTAGCAACAAGAAGAGATTTTGTAACTGGCTGGGTATTTGGTGAGATTAAGAAAATATTGATGATTTCTTTAAGTGAGATAATGGTATGTGGATGTGTTTTTTAAAGAGTCATTTTCTTTCAGAGACTCAACCTTCGATAGTCGCAGATGAAATGATGTGATATCTGGAATTTACTTGAAAATAATCCGGGTACCAGTGGTATGTGTATGACTGAGGATTGTAGCAGGGCTATAGATGAACAGGATTAACTCTGAAGTGACAATTTTTGGAGTTGGGTGATGGTACATGGGGGTTCATTACACATACTATTAATATTATCTCTACTTTCACATATGTTTGAAATTTTCCATAGGGGAAAAAAAGGTGTTAATAATAATGATCTACATGCATATTCATTACTATGTAAAGATATTTATGATATATATATATAATGAAGTGAAAAAAGCAAGTTTTGAAATATTGTGTAAAGTAGAATCTCATTCTAAAAATTTAGATATAGGTGCAAATAAAGACCAAAATGTAAACCAGCAATTTTGAGTACAATTATGAGTAGATTGTTTTTTCTTTTTTCTTTTCAAGTTTTTTTAGAGATGAGATCTCACTATCTTGTCCAGGCTGGATCACAGGTACGATCATAGCTCACTGCAGCCTCAAACTCCTGGGCTCAAGAAATCCTCCCGCCTCAGCCTCCCGAGAAGCTGGGACAACAGGCACACCACAACACCCAGCTGTGTTCCTTCTTTTATTCACTGCATTTTCACATTTTTCTAAAGTAAAAATGTCTTACTTGAGTAATCAAATTTATTAAATTTTTAAAAAGCGGCAAGAAAATTGAATGGGAACCATGTCCAACAAGGGAACAGGACAGTCATGTCTGCTAGTCAAGGTGTTATTTCCTTATACTAGTAAACTCACACTAAAATATTTGTATCAGGCATTCAGAACACCGTCTTTTCTTTTTCATCATTCTGATAACAACATTAATATTCTTTCTCTGGAATCCTGCTTCCAAGGCTAGAAGCAGTACTCTGCCTCTGAGAAGTTTCCAATTCATGTCATTTAAATAAGTAAACAAAATTTGAGATTCTGGACAAAATACCCTGGGATCCTATGGGGTCTGAATAGACAGTTCACCTAAAAAAAGAACCTGCCCCTGTACTGGGATCTGGATCCTTGGAAGCAAACTGAAGTCAGTCCTGACTCCCACAGGAGAGAATCTTTTTCTGATGCCCCAGCAACATTTCTTCCCCAGTGACGGATACAATTTTCCTCGGATAAGTTCCAGCAACATTCAAATGTATAACTTTGGTCAAGGGCAGAATGGCTGCGAATACAACCTAGAGGTACAAGCCAAAAGCCACAGGGGAGAAAAGAGGGGATAATTTTGATATGAATGAAGGGAGGAGATATATCACAGAGGGCTTCCCAGAGGAAGTGGCATTTCAAGTAAGGCTTAGGGGATGATGAGGCTTCCATAGGTGGTCAAATGGGTAAGGAAAGTCCTAGTGCAGAGAACAGCAAAAACAAAGGCACTGAATTGTATAAGCTCAGCATGGAGGGATAAACCTGCTCCTGAATCTTCAGTAGAGAAGGATGCACAATATGCCCCGATCTTTGACAAGGTCTGATCTGTGGGGTGTGGGGTGGGCAGGAGGTGTGACGGCCACCAGAACATGGGGCCTCCCTTGCCCAAGGCACACTTGTTCCTGCCGAGGTGGTGAGTGGCACAGCTCAGGCTCAACGATGCACCTCCTAGATGGGGCCTCACCTCCACCTGTATGAGACGTACACACACAGCGGCTACTGCCAGCACCACCCTCCCTCGCATTCTGGCCACTGTCACCGCAGCCACCAGCTTCTACAAAGTGCTAAAGAGCCACTCCCCGGCTATGCTAATCTGTATCTCACAGTAAACACAGACCTCTGCAAGCGCAGGCACATAGGCTGCACAAGACCGGCAGAGGAAAGGGAGACAGATTCCCGTCCCATCAACACCTTGCTCAAAGTAAGCTCTCATTCACTGTACACTGCATCAAACTGAACCAACTCCCCAGCCAAAGGCCCCTGAGCTGTCAGTCGCGTTCATTTCTTAAAAGGCATCTACATCATTATTTCAAACAAACAAATGATTCCCTGTCTCTCCTTTTTAAGACACAAGCTTGCTCCACTGCAAGGGGCGATTTGTTCCTCTCAGGAGATTGAGGAGTGGTGGGATATGTCCCCCAGAGCTGCAGCTGCAACAAGCTGCAGGGAAGAAGGAAAACAGCAGCAACTCCCACAAAAATCATGTGACACCTCCAAGTCTCAGGATGAGGAATCTGTCCCCGTCTGTCTGACACACCAACTGGGATGTGCAAACCTAATCCCCGCTCAGACTTCTAACAACGCATTTGAAGTTGCTCAGATCAAACTGGAACAAGTCCTCACTGCGGAAGACCGACTTCTAAGGTGCACGTGTGCCTACGAGCCTGTGTGTCAATCCAACCTGAAACTCGGTGAATATTTTCTGGGATTTTGCTCCTTGTTGATTTCCTATCCGCAAAACGCTACCTGTTTTAGCAAAGTGCCACCACGTTCAGCATTGCGACCTGAGCAGCAGGCCACAGGGGCCAGCTGGGGAGGTCTCGGTTAAGAAACCAGAGAATTGGGCCGTCCGGGGTAGCATCTCCTCAGGGCCACGTCAACTGCGGTTAGAAGCAGCAGAAGCGGAGACAGGGACGGAACCCTGGATGAGGAGGACCTGGGTTGAACACGTCTCTAGACTTCTTTGGTCTCAGTCTCTTCCCTTGAAGGATGGAGGAGACAATAGCTGTGTCTCGTGACCGCTGTCGAGTTTCAGTGGGATCATGGCAGTGAACATGTAAATTGCTACAGAAATATAATACAGCACTGATGGAGTCACTAAAAAACAGAATGAATTCCAAGGGACACCCAGATTATTTTATCAGACGGAGCTTTGTTAAAGTGAGCACATAACCAGAAGCCACTCCTCCATAAGGAAGTCCTGATTTGAACCAATAAAGAGAGAGAAAAAAGTACACGCAAAAGATGGGGCGGACGCTATGAGTTACCCACCCAGTAGTCAATTTGTTTCTCTTCCTCCTTGCTAACAAAACTCACATTATTTAGGGCAGCAATATGTCCAGCTAAATAAAGGTCAGTGGCAATGCCTTTCCCCCATTCCTGCTGCCTGGAATGTAGATATAAAGCCAGGAGCTAGGGCAGCCATTTTGCAATCATGAGGTAACAAGCATAATGATAGAAGGCAACCCTCTAAGGATGATGGAGGAGAAGACAGGAGAAGTCTAGTTCTCCAAAGGCATTCCTGAGCAGCTAACCAACTCCAGAAATGGCCTACCTTTGGATTTCTGACTAGGCAAGAAAATCAACCTTTATTTGTTTAAGCCCAACAATTGGTCAGTTTCTGATTATCTGAAGTTGAACCTAACCCCAAATGATACAAATCACTTTCCCCACTATTTCTAGGTAAACGGGCAGGGGGTTGTACATATGTATGTTGTGTGCATGTGTATGTATGTGTGTATATGTCCATGTGTGTGTTGGTTTTGAGGTGGAAATACAGGAGTCAGTTTTCCCATGGAGGTTTTTCTGTGAAGTACAAGAATTTCTGAGTAAAGAAAGCTTAGGAGAATTAAAATGGAACTGGGAAGCAATGGCCCACCAAAAAACCTATCAAGCCTAAAGTATAAACCACACAAAAAGCTCAGGCTAAAGAATTCTATAAATTATTTACCATATGCCTCCTAATAGCAATAGAAATATAAGAGATAAGTTCCTCCACAGCACAGAACAAAATTGGAATTTCCTGATTAGTCACTAAAGTTTTGTGTTATTAAATCCAAAACTGTACCTTACTTTCATTACATGCTTCTTCACTGGTTCAACAGTATGGGTGTTCAGCATCCACAAAATTATATAGCATCTGTGTATTCAAAAAATATTTACTGAGTTCACAAGCATGGTGCTAGGGTTGTATGCTTTTTGTAGTATCTGCTGACACCATTTTAATGTGACTAGCTTATTTTCCTTAATTCAGATTCAAAAGAACAGAAAAATTAGCATGTGTGTGCATTTATTCAGCATGAGGCTTTAGACCTGCTTGATGTTACTTCTGTGGTGGAGGAGTGGCTGTGCTGTAACAGAGGCAGGATGGAGGAGTACAAGGAAAATCAGACCTTGGATCAGAAGATTCAAAAGTTCAAGTCTTGGTTTTCAAACCTAGTGACTGTAATGGCGGACAAATTACTTAAACCTTCTGAATCTCCAAACAGAATCACCCATTAAATGGAAATAATCACTTCTTCCTCAATAGACTGATACGAAGATTAACTGACACACATGCATATTATATACATATGCACTTGTTTTTCATAGAGTGCTGCATACATGCAATGAATTATATATTGTCTAAAAAGGCAGTAAGTAGCAGTTAATAATTATATGGGGACACTTGAAAGAGTTTAACCCTGAAAAGCAGATTTTGTCTTACCAAATGATAAACTTGAGGATTCAGTTGGAACAACACCCAGCTCTTGCGCTCCAAGTTCAATGACCTTTGCACTCCCCTGGACCAACGAAACTACCCTGGAGCGACTCGTATACAAATTGCAGGACTGTAAGCCTATTTTGAGCTCCCCATTCTATACATCTGAATGTGGAATGTGGCTTTGGGGGAAACAGCAGTGAATGCTTCCATCTAAATCCCAGTTTGCAGGCTGGGGTCTGAGCTAGGAGGCGCCTCCTACCACCTGGTGCCTGCCAGGTGCCCCTCTGGGTTGGGGGTGAGGAGATGCCTGTTCACTTGTGCTCTGGGTTACAATCGTGAATACACAGTGTGACGGCAAATAGAAGAGAATGTGTCTAGTCCAAATCCTTTGCCCTCCTGCCCCTTCCTCACCTTCTAGGGAGAAATAACTTTCTATCTCACGGAATCAGCTGCAGAACTGTGAGTGATGGGTGCACAAGAGCCTCACAGAAAGCAAGAGTGTCAGCTGATTTACACAGTGAAGAGAGGGGATGCCCACAGACGCACTTGGGCTGAGTTTGGGAAGTTTCGAGAAAAGAGAGAGTTTGGGGAAGCAGTTTCTGTGGCTATGAAAGGCATTGAGGGTGAGAAACCTGAGGAAAGATTTTTTTAAAAAATAATTTTCTGTGTACCACAAATGTATCCAGATTCCTTTGGTTTTTCTTCCAAGAGA
>NW_012150119.1:1442525-1481230 GCF_000956105.1 Propithecus coquereli | reverse complement strand
TATATAAAAATTATAAAATATTATGACCCAGTAAGATTTATCCCAGGAATGCAAGGTTAGTTTGACATTTGGAAACCAATCAATGTAATTCGCCAAGGTAACAGACTACAAGGAGAAGCTATATCATCTCAATAGATACAGAAAAAGCATTTGACCCTCTCCAACATCCCTATTCCTCATAAAAACTCTCCACAAACTAGTAATAAAAGGGAATTTTCTCAACTTGATAAAGGGTTTCTCCAAAAAACAGAGCTAACATCACAACATAGAAGACTGACTGCTTTTCCCCTGAAATTAGAAATAAGGTTTTCTCCACTTGGATTCAATATTATTCAGGAGGTCCTGGCCAGTGCAGTAAGGCAAGGAAAAGAAATACAAGGCATCCAAAATAGACAAGAAAGGGAGAAATAAAACTAGGTTTATTTGTAGATGATGTAATTGTAGATAATCCTAGCATCTGTGAAATCTAATAAACTAGTAAGGGGAACGTGCAAGTTTGTAGGATATTAGGTTATTCTATAAAAATCAAAGGTATTTTTATACACTAGCAGCAAACAATCAGAAATCGAAATGGTCAGTGGTCTTAGAAGGAGAGTATGAATGTGAACTGCCATCGTGGGGTTCCCTCAGGTACTCCCTTTGAGCACATCCTGACCTTCAAGGCCTCCGCATGCTATTTCCAACCCTCTTCTCTAACCTGCTCTCCCACTCTTCCCCTGTGAGCGTGCTGCTTTAAAAGGGCGGGTCCATTCCATATCCTACAGGGCCTGACGTTTATGCCTGGTGGAATTCGCCCCATTCTTAACTCGGCCAATCCCTCCCCAGCTTTCTGACCACACAATCTGAACTACACTTCAAGGTCATCATAGTCAATATCCGGCACCTCTCACACTGCCTCTTTGGACATTCCTGCCTCTGACACTGGCTGGTACGCAGCAGGCACTCAGCAAAGCCTAGGAGAATGTATGAGCTTTCAGCATGTACGCGGCTACCCACACACACCTGTCATCTGCACCCTTCGATTCATGCCGGGCCACATGTTGTCCTGCAACCTCTCTCCAAACACCCAAGCACAGAGCCTTTTTCCTGAGGACAACAAATGAATATATCTATAATCATGGTCTTGTGAACATTTTTAATCCCCGTACTGCTATGCTCTTTAGCTCTTCATGTGTATACATCTTATTTACTCAGACAGTAAGGTCTCCACAGGCAGAGGATTCCGTCACCTGCTCTGTTCACTGACGCGGTATTTTGCACCATGCCTAGAACAGAGTGGGTTTTTAAGAAATATGATGGTTGAATGACAGATTAATGAATCTCAAACTACCTGGAGTAAATTTCAATCCTAGCCATCACAGATCCCAGAGGTAGTTTCAGAAAAGAGCCTGCGAGGTGCGTGAGCAAACCTTTATGTGGCAGCGACATAAACAGAAATGCCGCCACCGCTTGCCGATTCAGTGGCTCCTATTCAAGAATGTTTATATAGCAAAACACCTTGCTCCTTCCTAGAAAACAACAGGCTCAGAACACCCAAGCAGCCCTTCGGACTCATCTGACTCACGCGGGCCCACAGACCTGGGGTTGCTGGCCAGCCTCTGCTAAACGCTCGTCACTCTCAAAGCCACCATGAACTGCCTTTACAGGAAAATCTAAGGAACCAGGTGTTTTCCCAGAGCAGCCCTGAGAGCATGAGCCTGCTAATGAAAACTGAAAATACAGGTCATTGCCGAGGCCTTGTCTCTCTCTCTCTCTCTCTCTCTCTTGCTCACTCGCTGTTCTTTGCTGTTCTTGGTTACAGTGACCTTATGGCTGTGAATAAAAAATAATAGGGGTGTTAGAGACAATGCCTGACCAGAGGGGGCGTCTTGGGGGAACCGGAATCACAGGCACCGCCACCACAAACTGACCTTGAGCGAGCCTCTCCCCGAGCTTCACTTGCAGGTGACTCTGTAGGATTCCCATCCAACAGCCTCTGAGGCAGCAGCCCGCACGGACCAAAGGGAACTGGAGAGTCCCCTGTCCTGAAAACCACGGAAGGATGAGCCCCGGATCACTCAGGTGACTGCACAGCGCTGATTCTGGCTCCGTGACGACACCACCAAGCGCTACCATTTAGAGCACATCGACCACAAGCCAGGACTGTGCTTGCTCCTTCATGCTCACGGTCTAGTGTCTCTCCTAGGATCCAACAGGTTGATATTGATATTCTCACACAGAGAAAAGCAAGCAGAGCCCCAGAGAGGTCAGGCAGTGTCTCTGCTCGAGGCTACATGGCTCACTCTCCCTTTCCACTACAGCAGTGCTTCTCCGGGTGTCCTGGAGCTGAAACTGTGGCCTGGCAAAGACCCGCAGCCCCCGGACTCTCACCCAGGACCTTTGCAAAGGACTGCGGGAAATGTGCTTGTAGCTGAGCCTCGGGGAGTCGAGCCAGGGACCCAAAACTCCTCACTAGGAGGGCGCAAGAGCAAGCATCACAGGACTTTGCTGTTTCCACTTCCTTCCACAGAAAACACGAGGCTGTTTCTCTGCCGCACCTGCCACGTCACTCTCAAATGGCCCCAAACTGTGCCCCAGTGTCCCCGTCCCCAAGAATTTGGCTGTGGAGTCCTCTGCCTCCCAAAGCCACCCAGCTCCACCTTCCCGCCCTGCCTGGCCTCCTCCGAGGCCCCAATTCCTTTAATCTAATTCTTATGGGGAAAGAAATGCCACATTTATTAAAGTGCAGGCTTATCTATTTCATCACAGATCTAAGCCACGGTGATAAATCCCTAAGCTAAACACACACAAAGGCAAGACGAAGCTTGAATACAGATCAGAGTAAAGACGCGGGCAGGGCTGAACGTGGGCCTCTGCCCAGCAGCTGGCTGCTGCCCACCCACCACGGGGTCTTGATCCAGGAGCGGCGGTTCCTGCCTCCTTGCCGGGGGAGGACGCGGCCGAAGCAATGTCCACATCGACACACTTTCTAGATGGTCTGGCAAAATCTCCCAGATGTTCTATTTAGGAAACACTGGCTTTGCTGCATCTTGTAAAACTTCTGAACGATCCAAATTTGCTGCCTTCTCTCCGTTCAGCACACATGGGCCGGGATCCGAGGTACAGGACAGCCAGAGTTCCTGGCAGTGAAGACGCAGGGACCCAAAGGTGAACAAGACACAGCCTCCGATTTCAGGGAGCTCATTTGAGGACACAGAGGTGGGGACAATCTGCAGAGGTTTCCCCAAATGTGTTGGCTTCGCTACTGGGGTAACATTCTGTGGCCTCCACGTCAGAATCAGAAGTGGGGAAACACTACGCCTTTAGAGCTTTCACAGGATCCTCCAGGAGTTCCCCACGAGCCTCCCCATCCTAGGCATTCACAGTCCATGTAGAGACATAACCACTCAAGTTTACACTGAGAAACACAGATGGTAGCGCTACACAGCGGTTCTCTTCACCTGATGGCTTTTGTACCAATGGTTTCTGGTAGAAGCATTACACAGTCCCCTTCTGGGCCACACTGACACAGATCGTTAATTGTCCCCTATGAGCCATGCTTCTCTGGTCAAAGAACTCTCATATATTCACTGGTCACATGGGCACCTAAAATAAAAACTGCATTGGCTAATGTGACCTAAGTGAGAGTGGTATGGCAACTTCCAGCATGTGTCCCTAAAGAAATGAGGCTTGATTTGCTTGGTCCTTTCTCCCTCTTGAGGCCTAGAATGCAAATATGTCTGGAATGCAAATATGATGGCAGGAACTCACGCAGCCATCTTGGGCCATGACATGGAAGCCACATACTCAGGAAGCCAGAGCAACCAGATAGGAGGAGGCTGGGTCCCTTATACAGTAAAGCCTTACCATCCCTGGACTTCTTCTAGAGAAGAGACAGAGAAATTTCCCTTTTGTATTGGCAACTGCTATTTTAGGTATTTAGGCATTTGCAAGCATACATAATCGTAATTGCTGCATCCTGTCTAATATATTAAATAAGAGCATTCATTCTGTCACTTACTTATTCAAGAAACAGTTACTAAATGCCTACCAAGTGCCAAGATCTGTGCAAAATGCTCTGGGCACTACAGATAAATACAGCGAGCAAAAGTTCCCCCGTACTTAAGGCACTGACATTCTAATGTGTCATTATTGATCTATTTAGTTCTGGTGAAACATATTCATGGCTACATTCAGGTCTAGATCCCTGGAAGAATAAAATCTGTACATGTACATGTGGAGGGGGTATGGGTGGAGAGAGAGGAAGAGATGGGGAAAGGGAAAGAGGAGGAAAGAGAGAAATAGACAGAGAAAGAGAGAGAGACACAGAGAGACAGAGACATACCAGATTCTTTGACTCCCCTCGTAATGGCTCTGGCAACATTTGCTAGCGAACTGGACACTCCAGCTCAGCTCATCTGCCAGCACTCAGACCTTTCCTATTTTCTTTTCGATAAGACCTCTCAACTGTTCATTCCAAGTCCTTGTACTGACCTGGCCATTCTCATCAACTATTCGCTCTGACCCAAATCCGTGGAGTCATCTGTGACTCCCATCTTCCCCTCATGCCCTCCATATGACCCATCAGCAAATGCTACCTTCGAATAAATCCCGAGCTCTTTATGAGATATGAGTATTAGAACAACGAAGAGTTTCATAAATCCGCATATTGTATCAGGGTTATATAAGAGAACAGCCTTGAACTGAGAAGATACGTGAAGTAGTTTAGGTATGAAGAGTCACAGTATCTGCAACTTGTTCTCACATGGCTCAGTAATGACCACGGTGATGATGATGGTGTTGATGGCAATAATGGTAGTGATAGTGGTGATGATGACGATGATGATGACGATGATGGTGATGATGGTGATGATGACGGTGCTACCACTGCTGCTGCTGCTGCTGCTAATGATGATGATGATGCTGACGAGGATGATGACGGTGATGAGGATGAGGATGATGGTGGTAATGATGATGGCAATGATGACGATGATGGTGATGAGGATGAGGATGATGATGGTAACGGTGGTGGTGATGATGATGATGATGGTGATGAGGAGGAGGTGGAGAAGGAGGAGGAAAAGGAGAAGGAGGAAGAGAAACAGAGGCAAATACAGTAAAATGTTAACAATTGGTAAGGGCATATAAGTGTTCATTGCATCATTATTGCAAATCTTTCATTGGTTTGAAATTGTTCAAACTATGAAGTTAAGAATAAATAAACCCTGAAGAGAGTCTTTCTCATGTCCTCCATCACGAACATCCCAGTCCAAGTCTCCCTCTCCCTCCCATCACCCGCAGGAGATGCAATCGCTGCCCCTCCCACTCCTGCCCTCTGCTTCTGTGCCTCCAGGATCCATTCACAAGACGGGAGCTGGAGTGATTATTAAAAACACACGTCAAACCCTATCGCTCCTCTGCTGCAAACCTGCAACAGCTGCCATCGCACTCAGGATGAAACCCAAACTCAGCGTGGCCACAAGACCCCACCTCTCTGACTTCTGTCCACTACCGTGTTTCTGCCCCAGCTCTCTCCTCTCTGGCCACTTTGGTCTCTTGTTCCCCAAACACCCCACGCACCACCTCGCCTCCCCCCTGAACACTCCTGTGCCAGAAAGTCACTTGGGTCTCTGCTCCAGTGTCCCTTCCACAGTGAGGCTCCCTCCTACCACTTTCTTTTCCTGCTCTATTTGTCTGCAAAGCTCTTGTCATCATTACCTGATTTTAGGTATATGTCTATGGGTTTATTTTCTGTCTCCTTTAGCTGAATGTAAACACCCTGAGACTAGAGACAGTTTTGTTCACTGCATCGTCAGTGCCTGACACCCAGTAAAGGACCAAAATCACTTGAACAAACAAAGGGATCAGGGTATCTTGAGTCCCACCTAATTTCCCCTTTTCCATCTCTCAAGGTGCTGCTAATGGGCTGTGGTCCTTACATCTCCTCCGTGAGCCTCTTCCCTTAGGTTCTCAAAAGCTTCCTCTCCAAGCCCCCTTGGAGGGTCCAACCTTGCCCCATTCCCCTTCATTAGCCCAACTGAGCCATATGTGTAGCCATATGTAGGAGCCCCCACCCCTTCCCAAACTACTCCCGTCCCACCCCATCCCCAGGGACACGGCCCATATGTTTAATGAAAGAAAAAAATTCCCCCTGCTCAGAGCAGCCTTCTCCACTAGTACACAGAGTTCCAGTTCCTTCCTGGCCTTTGTCCCAATCTTTAATCACTGCTGTCTGTTTACAGAAGAGCCACAACCAACCTTTCCAAAGGAATTGATCACTGTGCCCTTTTGCAAACCTCTGGTCCCTTAAGCATCTCTTGTGGGTGCCAGTTTACCATCCTCCATGAACACCCCTCACCATGCTCCTCACCCAGGAATTCCTACCTGCCCTCAAACACTGCGATGCCCACCCGGACCACAGCAGCCTCTCTCTGGGCGTTCTAAGCTGGTAGCCTATAATTTCGGTGGGGCACCTGCATGAACAATTATCTTCTTGTATCGTCCCATTTTTCTGCTCTTGGATTTAAGCTCCTGAAGCCAGGACTACGTTTTATCCATCCTCTAGCTCCTGTAGCGCCTAACAAAGAGCTCGGCACACAGACGCATGAAATCTAGTTATGGTGGCTCGATGCCGCCTCCTGCTCCATCTTTGGTTCCCAAGCATCCTTTACTCTGCAGGCGATGGACGTTGAGACCCCTGGGGAAGGGACCCCTAAAGGCCACTGGGATGGCAGCTGGACTCCTCCTCCCCTGAGAGCTCCCCCACTCCACTCGCGTCCTGCCGCTGCGGGCTTGCCCTGCCCAGCACCCTCCTACTCGTGTCACTGCACCGCACTCTGTTGGTTCCTCGGTTTTGCCAACTCACGGAGGTAATTGCAAATTCTAACCCTGTCCTCGGTGCTTGGCTTTCCCTCTCACCCGCACCTCATTTTGGGAACAGCCGGAACGTGTTCTAAATCCTCCTGCTCCCCGGGCGTGGTGGTGAGTAATTAGCAGGCCAGCTCCCTGACTCTTTCTCCCTGGGCCATATGGTGAGAACAGGCTCTGCCGCCCCCCACTCAGGCTGCCTCCTCGGAGGGAGGGGCAGGGGCTGGTCCTCGCTGGCCAAGCTGGCCAAGCCGGGGCAGCAACCAGGCGGGTCGAGGCCCTGGGGGCAGGGGGGGATGGGTTGGGCACAGCCACCAGGCCAGAGCAAGGGCAGCTCCTCTGGCTTCTGGAAGTCTCTGCGTCTGGGCACACCTGTTCTTAAAGCAATCCTGTGCTGGGAGAAGCCACTTACCTCCCAGGATCGGAACACAGGGGCTCAGGACTCTCTGAGTGGCGTGAAATTAAGAAGTGGGAATTAACCCCTCCTCTCAGGACAAGTCTGGCACTGAGAATGGAATGGTGATTTGGCCACGGGCTTTGCCTGGGCTCTGACCCTGGGTCACAGACTCCCAAGAGAAGTGCAGCCGGTAAGACAGTAAGTTCCGGATCGGGCTGCCTAGGGCAGACCTGCGCCCTGTCACCAACCAGCTGTGCACCTTTGGATGGGCTGCCCTGTCACTTCATGCCGCTGTGGCCTCCTGTCCACTAGGAGGTGACAGCGTCCACAGGAGGATATC
Organism: Propithecus coquereli; assembly: GCF_000956105.1. NCBI lineage: Eukaryota > Metazoa > Chordata > Mammalia > Primates > Indriidae > Propithecus > Propithecus coquereli. The sequence goes on along the minus strand of NW_012150119.1, from coordinate 1,473,647 downwards.
ACAGGGAAGGCTCCGAGCACAGAGCCTGCACATTCAGCCCTCAAAAGCCAGCTACTGTTCCTATATGACCTAAGAAAAATAGGACCTTAGAAGTTGCTAGGTCAGCCTCCCTCTCAAGCTGCAGATGCCCAAGTAGTCCCCAACCCTGCCTAAAATCCTCATGGACTGAGTAGCTCACTGCATGGCCAGGTGATCTGTCTTGGAGCTGAGGGGCTCACATCATGAGAACACCTTCCCTTACGTAGAGCGAGCAGCGGCCTCCTGCGGTGTCCTCCCTGCAGCCCCAGGTCCATGCACCTGGGCGACCAGGAGCGAGTGTAGACCCACAGCCCCAGGGCAGGCTTCCCGTGCTGGAGGGGTGCCCTGTCCGCACCTCTGGTCAATTTGACCTCAGGGCTTGAGCCCCAGGGTCAGTCTGCCTGTGTTCAGAGCTCGGCCCAGCCAGCCCCCTCCTGGCTATGTGATTTTGGACAAGCTTCTGATGCCGACTGGGCCTCAGTTTCCTCATCTATAAAGTGGGCATGATACTAGTGGCTGCCTCGTAGGGTTGTTATAAGATTTAAACATCAACATGTAGAAAGCACTTTAGAAAGCACTGCCAGTTGTTAGTATTACTTAAAGGACGGGGTTCTCAAGCTTGCCAGCAGCTTTGCCACCCTCCCTGGCAGGCAAGGGACACGGGTGTCTACAACAGGACATGGCACCTCAGGGTACCACGCTCAGCTTATCACGGGAAGAGCAGGCGTGTCACCTCCCTGGATCTGGACTCGAGGTTCTTTCAATGCAGTCTGATGGTGTAGCTGTTCCCAGAGCTGCCAACTTGCTCTGTCTGTTCACACTTAGCCCTCACGACTCTCTCACGCGGCCTGCTATTCTCCCTGCAGGACTTACTGGGTCTTCCGACTCAAAGACGGGATTTTTATCACGCTGTTCACTTTGCGAATATTTACCTGACAGCTCAAGGGCGCCGGGCTCCGAGCCAGGCATTAGGGATTACGGGGTGAGCAGGGCTGACTCTGGATGTACCTTAGAGAGGCCAGATAGCCCAGAGGTGGTTAACTCAGTCAATCCTCATAACAACACATGTGGGAGATGTTATTATCCCTGTACAGACCAGGAAACTGAGGCAGGGAGAGTTAAGTGAAGTGGTCAAGGCCCTGGCCAGGGCAAGTAAAGGCAGGGCTGGGTCTGAACTGGGCCAACTCTCTGGATCAGCCCATCCCACTGCCTCCCTGCAGTGACACGCAGCCCAGGGTGCCATCAGGGCACAGAGGAGGGACAACCCCAGGCAGGGATCAGGAGCAGAGCGCCCAGAGCTGTGGGCGGGAGGGTGCCCAGCAGTGAAGTGGAGGGGGCGGGCTGAGGAGCAGGTGGGAGGAGAGGTGTGGCCAACTGTTTTGCAAAGGTGGGCCGTCAGGAAGAGACGGGGTGGAGAGGGTATGAAATGGAGGGTGGGCTCGACCTTCCAGGTGAGGGTGGGGAAGCTGAGCATGCCACCACGCTGGAGGAGCAGAGCTAGTAGAGTAGGGTGCCGGAGGACAGGGTGGATGCGAGGGAGCAAGGTCTCTGTGGGCCAGCGGTGAACAGGATCCAAGGGTGAGGCTTGGGCCGCAGAGGGGCCTTGCTGAATGAGACCACGGGGTGTCTGCACCTTCCAAGACACCTTGAATCTTGAGTCTGCCATCCCCCTGGGGGTGCTGGCTATCCCCCTTAGTGATGTGTCACCTGTGAATCTGATAAGCTCGCTTGCGACACCATCACCCAAGTGATAGAAAAAAAAAAAAAAAACACCAAGAAGGTCAGGGCTGAGAAGAACCAAGGCCCGGGCACACCCTGGAGACCCTGGCCGCCGCCGTGACGTGGTTCAGTCATCAACCCTTGCTTACCCTGCTTCAACCGGCTGTGAAATGGGAGTGCACAGCAGCACCCCAGCCAGAGTCTCGGGAAAGGGAAGGGGGAAATGGAGCCCGGTGTTGACGGAGCACCTCCTGGGCACGTGCTCCGCGCTCACCACCGACTGCCCTACCGGGTCCCCGGGAGGGCTAGGTCTCTAGTCACGTTCCACTTGGGGGGAAATGTCACATGGAAGGTGGCTGTGGCTTTCAGGGAGAGGTTAAGAGCAGGGCTTGACAAACCAGAGCCCACGGGCCAAGCCCTGCCCGCTGTCTGTTTTATGGAAACACGGCCACGTCCGCTCACTCACTCGCCTATGGCTGCTTTCGTGCTACAGGGGCAGACATAGGTAGTTGCCACATAGACCCTATGGCCTGCATAGCCTAAAACATTTACAATCTGGCCCTTTTCAGAAAAAGTTTGCCAACCCCTGTTCAAGGGCCCAGGACTAACGTCCAGGCTGTCCATGCTCAGTCTGTCCGATTCGGAAGCTCACAGGCTATTACAGCATCACCTCACCCCTTTTGTAGGAGGGTGTCTTCCCGCGGAGGAAGCAGGGAGAGAAAGTTCTCGCAGTAACCCGCCTTGCCATTAGAAAGCTGACTGATCGGCTGCCCTGCTTCCCTTAAGAGAGCCTGTTTCCACTACTCGGCAGTCAGAAAATGGAAATCGTATCATCACACTTAAACGAAATGCACACTCTTTGCCGTGACCTCCGAGACCCTGCCTGACTGGCCTGTGTCTACCCCTCTCTTCTCACCACAGACACTGCCTCTTTCCTTCCCCACACCACCGCGCCGGCTTTCTGTTCCTTGAACACGACGGGTGTGCTTCTGCCTCAGGGCCTTTGCACTTGCTGTTCCCTCTGCCTCGAATGTTCTTCCTCCTCCTGTGGCTGGGTGCTCAACCGGCAGGTACCAGCTCAAATGCCACCTGGTAGGACCACACTACCAAAGGCAACTCTCTCCTCCAAGAGTTCTTCTAACACTTCACCTGCCTGGTGGTGTTCCATGCATTTATCACTGTCTGAAGTTATTTATGCGCTTACTTTATGTCTCCTCCCACACCCGGTCAGCTCCACGAAGGCAGAGGCTTTGTTCTGCTCACAACCGAAACTTGAACTCAAGTGGACACTCAATACCTCTATCATTTAAGTCAGTGCTGTCCAATGTGATAAAGTGTGGATCACAGATGTGAGCCACAGATGTATTTTTACATTTTTAGTAGTCACATTAAAAACAAAAACAAATAGGTACAATTAATTTTGATAATTAGTGCTCAACAGCCACATGTGGCTGGGAAACAACACATGGACAGTGTAGACTTCAGATATTATTTCCCTTGTGTCAGATGTTGCTCTGGTAGCTTTACATTTACACCTAGGTGACACCTGTGTGTCTCAGTTTCCTCACAGGCCAAGTACAGGTTGGACAGGCTGATCTCACCATCCCTGTAAAGCTCCAAAATTTTATGAGACTATCATCTCAGCCTGCTCTAGAACAAACAGTTCTGTTTCCTTGGAGGTGGTTGAGAAAAGAAAAGTCCCATTTCCTATGAGAGGCTGAGGTCCTCCAGAAGTTTCCCAGAGCTCAGATGCATGGCCCAGGTTTCTGGCTTCATGGGCAGCACTAAACCTGTCCCTGGAGGCAGGGACTCCGGGTTGCCTGGCCTTCCAAGGCCCCGAACCTTGGCAAGGTGAACAGAGAGGGAAGGGTGCCCTGGGTTACGGCCTCCATGAGCCCAGCCACGGCAATGAAGCCCCCAGCCTCCGGCTGCGGGGAGCCGCAGAGCTCTGGTCAGCCCCAGACAGGAGGAGAGGGGCCAGGGGCTTGGTGAGAAGCCTGAGCTCTGGAAACCGGGGCCTCCCAGCGCCGACAGCCACCCAGAGACCAGCCCATGGGGCTGTTCAAGAGGCAGACTCCATGCTTACTTTACAGAGAGGGCCACCAGACAGGTATGCAGCCCCGACGGGAGCTCTTCGGCACACAGCTACGTAACCAATACCTTGGTTACTCAGCTTTGACTCCCGCACCCATGCAAGTAAAGGACTGTGTCGTCTGTCATTCATTCCCTGGACAAACAGTCATTGAGCAATTAGCATCTTCAGCAATGCTCTTGGTTCTGGGATACGACAATGTTAGAGAGATACAACCGCTGCCTACACGGAGCTCGCAGTCTCATCGGGCAGACAATAAATAAATGAACCAAGAGACACAGGATGTGAGAGGATGTAAGTGCTCTGAAGAAAGCGGAGCAGGAGACAGGAGCAGATGCGGAGGCGAGGAAATGCCTCTCTGAAATAATGCCCCTTGAGCATTACATTTGGGGCCACAGGAACAGAGAGAGGAAAATATCTCGAGGCAAGAATACGCATGGCACGTGGAGGGACAGTAAAGACCAGTGTGTCTGGAGCCCATCGAAGGTCGCAGAAAGTTGCAGGAGCTGAGGTCAGCGGGTGGGGGATGGGGCCGGGCCGCGAGGGCTGCGGCAAAGCGCTCCTCTGTCACCTGCGCAGCTTTCGTTCTCCACGGAGCTTAGAGAGTCACGGCCCCTGTGGTCTGCCATTAAAGAGTATGGCTTTGACAACTGGCAGGATGACTGATTGCTCATTTATACAACTCACAGTGGTGCGTAGATGGGGCATGAATATTTACTGCCTCCAGCTGATGCCACTCTTGATAATGCAAAGTTAGATATCAAAAATGCTGGCACCCTAACACACGATCTCATTGCTACTGCGAGGGATGGGCACCCCACTCTCCTCTAGGTACCCCGAGACAGGCTCTTTAGGTGTGGATGAGGCCAGGCAAATATGCTAGGTCTCCCCTCCTCCCCAGGCATGAAGACCAAGCCCACAGCGAGCTGCTGGGATGCTGAGCTGGGGTGGGGGAGGGGGCCCTGCAAAGCTAGAGGTGGTGCATCTCCTGAAGGTTCCATTTCGTCCTCCAAACAATTCTGATATTTCCACTGGTGCCTGCTTCTGCCCAGGTGTCTCCATTCGCAGCTGCACACTGACACCTTCCCTCTCTCAGACGAGCCTGAGTCCTTCACTCCTCCGGCCCCACCCGCCACGGAGAGGACATACCACTGCAGCCCAGGACCTCGGGCCAGCCAGGCTCCATCTCGCGGGTCTTGATGTGAACCCGCACTCTACAGCCTTCAAAGGATGTTTCCCTTATTTTCCCTCCAGAGCCCAGTTCTCGATGTTTGCCGGACGTGAGAACTATGTGGGGAGTTTTTCATTTGTTTGTGTGGTTTTAAAATATCAGTGTGCAGATCCTACCACAGAGCAATGAAATCAGAATCTTTGGGGTGGGGGCCAGGCATTAGTATTTTCAGAATTCTCCACACGATTCCAATGTGTAGCCAGGGCTGAGAATCGCTGTGCTAGTGGGGTCTTCTTCAACTTTAATGTGTGCGAAAAATCCTCTAAGGATCTTATCAAAATGCAGCTTCTGACTTAGCGGGTCTGGGGAAAGGCCCAGGAGTCTGCATGTCTAACAAGCTCCCATGGGACACAGTGGCTGCGATCCGTGGACCACACTTGGAACAGCAGGGGTCTACGGCAGCCAGATTTGAGGGGTGGGGGATGGAAGCAGGCTTCTCTGGTTTTCAGTGTTCAAACCAAGTGTCCGTTTTAAAGCTCCCTTCTAAGTTAGAAAGGAGCTTGCTGGAAGAGTTAGGGTAAAAGGCTCTTACAGACGGGAAGAGGGCTTTTCTGTTACGTGTGATTAGGAGCTTCCACATCTAAGAAATATTGCAGGATCCATTCTCTGTTATACGTAAAGTGCCTAGCAGAGTGCCCAGCATGCAGTAAGTGCTCAGTCTGTGGTACTGTGTTATCATTGTTTTTATTGTTATTACTGCAGGACCCTTATCCACTTCCTAGACCGAACAAGCATGTGTTTTCAACGCCCAAAACCCTAACTGGGCCCCACGACCCACGTTCATCCCCAGAGAATGTGGCCGGAGCAGGAGCCACGCACAGGAAGGGGTGGGGCCAGGAACCTGCAGCCCAGACACGGCCACGGACCCTGTCTGGTCTGAGGACACCAGTGCGTTGCCTTTGGTTCTCTCATTCATTTAATTCATTTTCCAGGAGTTGTGGATATACTTCCACAGCCTGGTCATGGATAATAGTATTTGCTACGAATGGGGACCTGTTTTAAGTGCTTTACTCAATATACCTTTAAAACACCTCTAGGCCACGGGTACTATTAGCCTCAAGGGCAGACAAAGAAACTCAAAAATGCAAAGATACTTGCCCCAGATCACACACATAGTAAGAGACAGGGCCAAAAAACACCGAAGAGGATATAGTTCAGGGGCCACGCTCTCCCAGTGCTTCCCAAACTTTAATTGCTAATTGATTTCACTAGAATACAGTTCACCTTCAGTAGGGGAGGTGGAGCCTCAGGGTCTGCATTGCTCACAAGCTGTCAGGTGGCGCTGATGCAGCCGGCCACCAACAGCATTTCGAGTAGCAAAGCTACCCCACACACTCTGACTCCTCCTGGTATGCCTAGAAATCTTTCTTAATATCCTCCTAACAACTCTTGCCACCTTACTCCTGCAATTGGTGGTTTGTTGATTTGATGAGTGGCACAATCACAGTAAATTCCCACTTTGAACACTTACCCAAAATTCTGTTTAAGTTTAAACAGAACTGCTCAAATTGCAATATTTTGTGGCAAAGGATATCAGCTATTTGGAAAAGCATCATGTCCATTATAAGCTGTAGAAGTTGTGGCTTGTGATGAAATTGCTTTTAAATTTACGTGTCACCACCGAAAATGCTTTCTGGGTCCAGGAAACAATTCCCATCTCTAAACACAAAGTGGAGAGTTCCAATTTGAGAAAGACGGGGGTGGGGGTGGGGGGATTTCTTGAAACACAGAAGTGAATCATACAACCGTCAGCTTGCTTTCTTGGTTCACTAGAAGAAAGGATGCATATAGAAACCAGAAGAAATGACAAATCTTTCTGCTCAGTGAAGGCTGTTTAAGGGCGAATCAAGGCTGTCCACCTAATCAGTGGACTGGGTCTGGATTCAGTGGTGGGGAACTAGCCCACTTGTGATGAGACAGAGAAAACTCGGAGGGGTGAGGATAAACGACCAGAAGTGCTTGTCGTGCCAGAGTGACCTGAAGTTTCAGAGTCACAGCAAGGCTCTGGAGGAGACTGACTTCAAATGATGCATCTTGGGGAAAACCAGAATACCCTACTCACAGCAGCCGTAATACCAAGGTTAGATGGAACAGGGACCGGTGAGCAGAATGGTCAGTCACAACGGTGCCTTTATGCAATGTCCACAGCCCAGTGACTCGCCAGCTTCACTGCACACTGCCATCACCCGGGAAGCTTTACGCTCTCAGCCCATTCTCAGGCCACGCCCCCACATCAATTAAATCACAATCTCTGCGGGTGGGGCCCAGCCAGCTTTAATTTTTAAAACTCCCCAGGTGATTCCCACATGCAGCCAAGTTGGAGAACCACCGGCATAGGCTTCCAGGGTCTTCACTCCCAAAATGAAGGAACCCTTTGGGCCCCGTGATTCTTCACTCTGCCTGCGTGTTAGAACCATCTTGGGGAGATTGTTAAAAATACTCATGTGATGCAGACACAATCCCTAGAAATTCCAGTTAATCTGTGGAGCCCAGGCGTCAGCATTTTTAGGAGCTCCCCAGGTAATTCTACAGTGCAGTCAGGTAGATGACCACTGCTCCAGAAGTCCTTGCCAAGACTCCTTCTATTGCTTATACTGTAAGGATCCGTGGTATGAAAGCTGAAAATGCATCTTAGACTTTTTGCAAAGGCGGAGCCCTCATCTTTACCTTTGCATGGGGGGATTTCTAACTGTGGAGGAGTCTGAATCCCCTAAACCCTACATAAACTGTGGATGCATGGGTGTATTTATATGCATATGTATGTATATTTCTGGGGAGAATGCCCTCAGCTTTTGTTAGATTCTCAAAAGATTTATGATTGCTATCTTAAAAGCAAATATGTGGTTTCTGACTTAATAAATTTAAGAAAATGAAAGAATGAATGGAAACTACATTGGATCTCAGCAGTACCTTTGCTAGTTTTGGATGTGAGGCCCACCTACTGCCAGCAGGAGGTTGTGTATCCTTATTGCAGGTTTAGTTCAGATCATATAGCCCAGTGGTCCCCAACCTTTTTTGCACCAGGGACCAGTTTCATGGAAGACAATTTTTCCATGGATGGGGAGGGGTGGGGGGCAGCAGAGCTCTGTGGCCCAGTCCCTAACGGGCCAAGGCCCAACATCAGTCTGCGGCCCAGGGGTTGGGGACCACAGATATAGCCCATCCCCCAAAAAACTGCAGGGGTGACAGATGTGAAGATTTCAGATCCAAGCATCAAAGCAGAAGTTGTCTCTGGGGCTGGGATCAGTGCTTGGCTGTCTGTACTGTTCACGGTGAGATACGACTTCCCAAGCCGTACTTGTGAGGAGACTGTGCGCTCAGATATTTGGGATTCACGTCCTCAAGTGGGTTTTCTAGCCCTGACTGTTGGTAAGTATTTGCCCTGGTTTGAATCCTGGTTTTTTCTCTTACTCTGTGACCTCGGGAAAGCTATTTAACTTTTCTATTCCTCATATAAAATGGGGATAATATAAGCACTTCTAAGATTGCTGTGAAGAATAAATAAGAAAATACATGTAAAATGCTTAGCATTAACTCTCGGCACAGAACAAGATCCCAATAAATATTTAGGTTACATTGCTGTTATTACTGATGTTTTTATTGTTATTAACACCTCGGTGACCTTGTTCGAGTTACTAAATTTCCTCGAGCTTCATTTATTAATCCATAAGACAAGGACAAGCAGCTCTGCTGTTTCTTTCATAGTGTTACAGCGATGATCAAGTAAAGAGGTAGAAGGCGCGTCATTATTAAATAGCAACTCATCACACATCCAGGGACTCCACAGAGCACAGGAAAGAGTCACCCGAAAATACAAGCGTAATTCCCATCCCCAGGAAGTGCTCTTTGAAATTCCAACAGTCGAGCAGGCTCCAGCTCTGAGTGCAGTGATTTCCTGTCACATATCTAGCATCCTAGGCAGCCTAAACCTTCCCACCGCATGGGAGAATGGGTGACCGTACCCCGCCAAGCTGCTGCAAGCTTCCCTTCTGGTAAGAGAATTATACCAGCCACTCACTAAATCACAGATGCTTGAAATTGTCAGCCCTGGTCCAACCCAGACACTGACTGGCAGCAGTCTCTCCAGTTCCACACTCTCCCCAGGGACACAGTCCCCAGACTCTTCCACAAGCCTGCCTGTCCATCAAGGAGTCCCTCACCGTACCATGGTCCATGACCTGCCTCACTGGAGCAGAAACATCTCACCAGCCTCAGCAAAGCTTCAAGGTACTGAGCTCTCACTTACCTGGAGTCTGCTTGGCCGTACGCACGGGGGTGTAGTGGTTTTTGGAGGACGATCTGACCGGCGTGTTCTCTTTGGGAGAGGTATCGATAGCCGAGATAGTTTCTCTTTCACAGTGTGCTATGGGGATTGGTCCCTGTTGTCTTAAGATGTCAGCCAGAGCCCTAAACAAGGAGGAGATCACACCGTGAGATTTACTGAGCAGGTGCGCACAACCACAAAGGCAGCTCGCTTACTTCATGGGCCCTTTGATTTACGGACATACAGGAGGAGACAGAGACACAGCGTTCGGTTCTCAATAGTCACAGCCTCATCTGGGGCTGGTCTCAGTGGGGACACAGGGCACAGGTTATCACGCCTGCAGGGGCAGATGTTATCATGGATGGGGGACAGACTCTAAAAGGCTGTGACCATAGTTTCTTTTTGTAATTCACTTCCATCAGCGAACCCTGAGCCCTTTCAAAACCCTGGCTCCCCAAACGCCTACATATGCCAGGCATATATCCACAGCAGCTGGCCGGTGGAATGTCATCCCAGGGAGGGCTGACACTGCTGGCCTCAAATTCAGCAGCAGGTTACTAACATCAGACGACCACCTCCCCATCCCAAAACACACACCTCGTGGCATACACCAGATACTGGAGACGCAGATAAGAATAACACACAGCTCCTGCCATCAGGGAAAGGTGTGATTTAACTGCAAAGACAGGATGTACAGATAAAAAGATAAAAATCAACACATGGATGGTGCAGACAGTGAAGGCAAGCGGAGTTTAGAGGAGGGAACAGCTGCAAACACAGGGAGAAAAATGCACAGGAAGAAAGAGAGGCAGGCAGAGGCCTTGCCATAGTTGGAGAAAGCCAGCTCCTGCCAGAGGTCCAGTTACCCAGAGAAAGCAGATTTTACTTACACAATACCTAGCACCAACAACCAAACAGGCATTTGCTGAGGACTCAGCAAGCATTGGTCACTGCAGAGACAGAGACAAACAGGACCCCATTCCTGCCATCTAGGGGCTCACAATTTAGGTGGAATCACTCCCCGACCTGGTTTCAAATGGGACCTCTTCTGCGAGTGTGACATGTGATACCCACTGGCAGTGCAAAGCAAAACTCATAGGGATCCTCTAAGGATGCACAGGTGAGTGTGGACAAACCACAAGAAACCACACAGGGACACCGTCGCTTCAGGGCCAGGTCCCCAGTTCTCAGTGCACCTCTGTTTTGCACGAGCCCGTTAAGGACTCTTCCATCTCCCCAGGATATCTCTGAGGAGTGGGGTCCCGCCCACCTGAAATCCGGCCATGCCCAGCTCATCCCAAAGCTTCCTTTGCACGGAGTCCAGCTGTGAGACTCTGCGCCCTTGGAAAGTGACAACCATGGCAGTTTAGAAACACGTCTGAGAGGGAACTGTCTCCATCCATTATACCGCCTCTGACATGCTGAACCTTTCTAGGAAAAGAGCATCAAGCTGGCAATCTTATCATTTAGTGGCATTTATACTGCAATTTCAGATTTTCCAAATGCTTTCCCTTCACTGGCTTTCTTTTCTCTCAGCCTGTGAAGGAAGGAGCAGACACACACGCCGCCACCCCTGCTCACGTCCGTGGAACAAGCAGTCAGGGAGAACGCAGAAATGCACAGGTTTGGTAAAGGAAATCCAGGCAGACCTGGGATCCAGGTCCTGAGATCTGACATTCAGGACCTGGGAGTATGAAAAAATTGTTGCCCCAGAAAGTCAAGAGATCTGAGTTTCAATCCCAGCTCTTCCACTGAATAGCCGGGAACCTTTGGACAGATATGTTAACCACTAAAACTGAAATTTAATTTTTTTTCCCATCACCAAAACAAAAAGTTTAAACTAACATGACCACTGAAATCCCTTTTAATGCTAACATTTGATAACTTTATGTATGTTTAATGAGGCATCCAGGAAAGTTATCTTGATTGCTTCACTTGTGATCATCAAAGACCCTTTCCTATCATCTTTCTATGATAAGAAAACGGTGAGTTGTAAGTTATAAACTCATACACCTCTATTCAATCAATTTTCAATAAGGGTGCGGAGATCACTCAATGGAGAAAGGATAGTTTCTTCCACAAATGGTCCTGGGACAACTGGATATCCACATGCAAAAGAATGAAGTGGATCCTTACCTCACACCATACAAAAAATTAACTCAAAATGGATTTCATACCTAAATATTAGTCCTAAAACTATAAAACTTAGAAGAAAATGTAGGAGTAAATCTTTGTGACCTCAGATTTGACAATGGTTTCTAGGATATGACACTGAGAGCACAAGCAACAACAAAAATAGATAAATTAAAAATGTGCATCAGAGAACATAAAAAAATTAAAGATAACCCATGGAATGGGAGGAAACATTGTGAAATATATATCTGATAAGAGATTTGTATCCAGACTATATAAATAAATCTGATGACTCAATAATAAGAATGACAAAACAAACAACTCAATTTTAAAACGGGCAAAGGATTTAAATAGGCATTTCTCCAAAGAAAGTATACATGACAAGTAGTTCAGCAGCATTAGTCATGAGGAAAATGCAAACCAAAATCACACCGAGACATCCCTTCGTACACACTAGGATAGCCATAACCGAAAAGCCACGTAATACCCAGTGTTGGCAAGGATGGAGAAATTGGAGCCTTTGTACACTGCTGACGGGAATGTAAAATAGTACAGCCCCTTTGATAAACAGTTCAGCAGCTTCTTAAAATGTTAAACACAGAGTTAATATATGATCCAGCAATTCTACTCCTAGGTACTCCCAAGAGAAATGAAAACATGTGTCTATTATTCAGTCATAAAAAGGAAAGATATACTGATACATGCTATGACATGGGTGAACCTTAAAAACGTCATGCTAAGTGATAGAAACTAGACACAAAAGACCACAGGTATACAGAATGCCAGTTAGATAAATGGCAGGGGCAGGTGGGGAGAGTGACTGCTGAGGATGTGGGGTTTCTTTCGGGGAGGATGAAAATGTTCTAAAATTAGGTATCAGTGACAGTTGCACAGCTCTGTGAATATACAAAAATCATTGAATTATACACTTTCAAATTAAAGTATGAATTTTATGGTAGATAAATTACATCTCAATAAAGCTATTACCAAAAAAAAAAAATTCTATTATTCTTCTTTCTTTTTCTTGCCTCCCAAGTTCTTACAAAGACTCTTACTTCTCTGGTGCCTATGAAAGAGCATGGAGTCATGTGTTTGAATCCGTTGCCTTCGGTAAGCCAAGACTAAATAAATCTGCATCGCTGGCTCTCAACAGAGTGCTTCTTTCCCCCTGGAGCAGGTGTGGTGATGTCCGAAGACATTTTTGATTGGTTGGCACAACCGAGAAGGGAGGTGCTACTAGCATCTAGTGGGTAGAGGCCAGGGGTGCTGCTCAACATCCTATAACTCACAGAACAGTCCCCACAACAAAGAACTAGCAAACCCAAATGTCAACAGAGGCGAGGCTGAGAAAGCCTGATCTATGTCCACACAGTGCCCAACGAAGTAAGTGTTTAACCCTCGACACAATCTGGTTCCACAAAGGCCTCCTGAGCCTTGGGCTGGGCCGTAGGGACACAGGGGGTCTGGAGACACTACAGTGAGTGTCCCAAAGAAGGGGGGCCTTGTCTGTTTGGGTCATCACTGCATCCTCAGGTCTTGGCACGTTACCCGGACATTTTACACACAGAGAAAGGAATGACGGTGGACCCTGCCACAGCCTTGAGGGGTATTCTGCCCGGCAAACTTTTGTCCACTTGACAGTTTAAATGGCAGTTCCAGAGTAGACTGGCCAAGGAAGATCCAGCAGAAAAGAATTTTTCAAACCAAGCTTCCCTATCCCAGGCTGAGGAGACTCCCCGTGCCCATCTCCCGAGAAGCCCTGCAGGACACCGGCACTGTCCCGGGCCCGGCTGGACGGCCGCCTTCCTGAGCACCATCGGGCTCAGGGCATCCCAAGGGTGCACAGGTCTGCCTTGCTGCTGGAGAATGGGTTTGAACGGAGGGTTCCAGCAAGGCTATCTCCCCATCTCTAGGTCACCAGAGGAAGAAGAGAGGCTTGAACCCTACAATGCATCCTCTCTTCGGGGAGAGCTTCGGACGCCCGTGGGCTGGGCTGAGCTAGGCAGCACAGCCACCAAGTGCGGGGGTGGTGATGTGCAAGAAAAGGTGTTTCTGAAGAGAGGGCTGCCCCATGGGCTACCTGGGGGCTGGGGCTCCACCACGTGCTGTCCCAGCGAGGAGCATGGTGGTCAGGGGAATGGCCCTGGTGCCCCACCCCCTCCTGAACATGCTCCATGACCTCTCCTTTCCCAGCGCCCTCTGGCACCTGGGAAGGCGACCCTCATCCCCAGACCCCGTGCATGGCTCAGGCGCCAGCCCCTCTGCCAGCTCCCGCCGCTCTCCTCAGCTTCGTAACCGACCTCCTTGCTCCGGTTCCTCTCCATCTTCCAACCCCTGCTCTCCAGGGTGCGCGATAAATATTATTCTAATTCTGAAATGTGCGAGCCTGGTCTCACCTAATTAATTCGGATACGCCAGAGGAAATGGGTTAAGGCCTGAGCTACTTTCTAACCGTAGGAAAGAAAATTGGTCACCAAGGAACAGTGAAGCGGATTTTGTAAAAGAGTGGGCAGCGGCTTTCGGTGCCTGAGAGTGCAGCAGGGACAGGCAGACGGTGACAAACACAGAGAGAGGGAGGAAGGGAGAGGCCGAGGAACAAAGGTTGAGAAAGAAAGAGAGGGAAGGAAACAGGTGGAGAGAGCAGGAGAGAAAGCGGAGACGGAGCCAAACAGATGGACTGAGAGAGAGAGAGGGGTCGAAACTCCCAGCAAGAGAAAGATGGAGAGGTTCGGAGAAGAGAGCCAGAGAGAGACAGGGACAGACAAGCAGGAAGGAGGAGACAATTCAATTCAGAAGACAAGAGACGGGGAGAGGGGATCAGAGAGAGACACTGGGAGGGAAAGAGAATTGGAGGGAGAAGGACACACAGACACGCCAAGGGGTCCAGACAGAACAGTCGCTGGCCCGGTGCCCGGGCAGAGCGGGAGCTGCCCCGTCCCACCCAGGGCCCCTGTTGCCCTCCCAAGTTGACTACCGATGTGCACGATGTAGGAACCTGAAGACTCACCCTCATTGTCATTCCAGCCCCCCCACACCCACCGGCCGCCTTTGTTGCAATATCTGATGTATCGAACATAAGAACTCTTTTGCCTGAATCATCTGGATTATCGCCTGGATTCGCTGCCCCTTCTGCTCCTGTGTTCTTGGGCTTTCTCAGATGCACAGCGAGCAGGGACAGTAAATTAATTGGGCAGCAAATCTGATCAGGGAAAACAGTCATTCTGATCATTTCGGCTGGGAAACTTTTGTTTTCTTCTGTACTCGGTATTGTATATTAATCATCTGGATAATGGAAATACTATCTTACATCTGGACAGCACTTGATTTCTAGATGCATTCACCTGTCTTGTCCCAGGCAATTTTCATCCTAACCCTGTGACCTTTGCAGCTATTATGACCACAGTCTTTAACAAAGAACCAAGGTTCAGACTAATTCAAGTACTGGAACATGACGGAACAGATATTTAAATCCAGGCCTTCTGACTCGAGCCGGGCATTCTGCTCACTGGCACTGCCTCTTCCATAAGTTTCACTTTCCTACAAATCGTCAGCTTTAATGAGTCCTCCTGGTCCCTCCAGCTGGGTCTGCTAATTTAGCAAGTGCCAGTTAATATGTGGGCATGGAGAAACAATTAGTAATTGAGTGATTCAGGTCAACGTCAATTGTTTATTTGCTTAAAACCTTGGTTAATGTTGCCAGTGGTCCCAAGGAAATGAAAGTGTGTTTGAATTTCCCTAAGTGCTTAGTTATCTCAACATCTGTAGGGACGAAGTCCAGTCAACATTTTGATGTGCTGCCACCAGCATTCAAGGCACGAAATCTTTCTTAAAATGGCAAATGATTTCCCTTAACAATAGAAAAAATAAACAAAACCTTGTTCATAACTTTGCTTCATAGTCTTGCCTGCTTGGGAAATTAAAAGCTATCATTTGCTGAGTGATCATCACGTGCCAGACACTGTGCTAAACTCTTACATATATTAGATCATGTAATCCTCAGAATGACCTTATAGGGTAGATGCTATCAGTAGCTCTATTTTACTGATGGGAAAAGCAGGACTTTTAGAGGTTAGGTTATCTTACCCAAGGTCACACAGCTAGCAAGTGGTGAATTCAGATTTCAAACACAGGTAGGTTAAACTATATTGGCCGATTATACTCTACTATATTATCCATCCATCCACCCACGCCTCCATACATCCAACACTCGATCCATTCATCCCTCCCTCCAACACTCCCCATCCAGGCATCCATCTATCCAACACTCCATTCATCCCTCCCTCCCTCCATCCGACGCTCTATCCACCTCTCCCTCCATCCATCCATCCGCTTAATCACATTTGTTTCTTCACCTACTCTATCCCTGAAATAGTGTCCAAACACAGAATTTTAAAGAGTGCTCAATCTTCAGTGGAAAAATCTACCTAGATCTAAGAATTCTGCTGTGGCTCAACCGCTCAGTTCTATTCACCTTAGTGAGTCATTAACATCAACAGCTTGGAAACTTTTTACACTATTTTAGCAGTCAACCTTTTTGTCAGATGAAATGCTGAACAGAACACCAATAAACTTCACTAGACACTGGCTCTGCAGGAGGCCAATGAGGAGCTAGAGGCCTGTTCTACCAAGCTCTTCCCAGTAGTCTGGCTACTATGGTCCCTGGACTTCATAGAGTTTCCAAATTTGATCACAAATGTGGCAAAAGAGCACCAAATAAAAAACTTGGAAATTTTTGTCCCAATCTTCACTCGTTGAACAGGTGGTAAAACTTAGGTCCCGGCAAATCAAGTGGAGAACCTCGGGCCCCTTAGTTCATCTGGAAAGTCTTTTTAATCTGAATTAATAGGCCCTCCATGAGGACCCCATGAACACCACTGCTCAATGAAGTGAAGCAGATGAAAACCACCTCTGTCTCTGCCACGTCTCTGGGTTTCTGGGCCATATACATGCTGCGGAAGGGAGGAAATGAGCTTAGCTATTATTCAGTAAGTCACTGTGTACCAAGAGCAAGGCAGACTGGATAGTTTAGAGCCTTAGTCATATGTCCTTTCTCTTTTCGGGGGGAGTAGGAAGAAACTGATGCTCTTGGGTAAGTATGATAAAAGGCCAAAAAGATGAACTATTCCATGAATAAGCTATGGTTAATGTGCCTATTCCTAAGGACTAATGAGAACACTCTTGTTTTTGAAGAACTTTCTAAAAGCATTCTTGCCTAATTGAGTATCCTGAATATAATTAATTTTTTTTAAGAATTCAAGGTTCTTCGTTAGAGGGCCATCAGTCTAATCCTCAGTTCACAGAGAAAAAACTAAGTAAAATGTAGACAGTCTAGGAAAGAGATGGAGCTGTTCATATAACAACTGCAGGACAGATTACGGAAGTTGTTTCTGGTTTTATTTTCTTTAGGTAAATCTCTGATAGCTACTTCTCCTGTACGTCTCCTGAAAGTAGGGTGTAGATACTTTATTCCAGGTAAATAAAGGATTCTGGTTATTTGAGTCCCAGATAACTGAACTTTTACTTGACATTGACACCCAAGGGATGGCTGGTGTCCTCTCTAACCTCATCTCATGCTCATCCACTGGACAATCGGTTGCTTTTATTCTCTAAAATATGCACTCAGGACAATTGAAATGAACATATTTTTAATAAATACGGACCAAGGAGAATGGCTGAATTTAGTTCCCCCTATTGCTGGTTCTCTCACAGTCCACTTGAAAACCACAGCTGCTGGCTTTGTGTGTGACAAGACTGCTCTCCTCATACGGAGAGGCCCCGAATGGATGTGGAGATCTCATTTGTTGGGCTAACAATGTCTGTGCATCTGCATCGAGCTGTTCTGCAGGTCTGAGTTGTCCCCAGCACAATTGGAATTCATCATGGCCAATACATATCGCGGACTCAGCGAGGGAGGGCACGGCCACCTGCTTTGTTTCTCAAGCAAGCAGGGCGAGTCGCTCCATCCCGACGGTGCCTGCCCAGGGCCGCCGACTAGCCGCAGCTAGGTAGGGAGGATCCGATGTTCATTCCCCAGGGCCCCAGTTTACTCCTGACAGCATCGTCTCCAATACTCCATTCCTACCTCGTGCATCACAAGGAAACGCCCCCAGGCCTGGGAAACTGGGCAGCATCAACATCAAACCTGGACTTTTCAGAAACACTTGGATTGCTTGTCTGAGAATTAACCAAAGACCTGGATGTGTCAACTGCAGCTACCATCTGACACCGGGCAAACAAGAACGCTACCAAGATTTGTTAGCAAGGCCACATGGCCAACCAGGTGACAGATGAGTGAAGTGTACCTGCGTATAAGAGACAAATGGGCTGCTGGTGTTGCTGTTGTTGTTGCTGTGATTGTTGGTGTCATTTTCTTTAATTGCTGTGGACACAGACCTAAACCTACAGGTGAGGCAAAAATGTAGGAGGAAACACCTATTAGCTACACACCGGAATTCCAGAACAGAGAGCCTTAGTTGGAGTGCTGGACATTTAGCCACTTAGGACACTGGTGATCGTTAACTAGCTACTTAAGCGTCCTGGGGCTCTGTTTCTTCACTAAAAAAATAAGGCCAAAATAACAAGGCAAAGAATAATGTCTACCTCTTAGGGTTATTGTAAAGATTAAATGATTTAATATTAGTAAAGTACTTAGAACAGAGCCTGGCACCTAGTAAGCACTATATAAATATTTGACTAATAAATAAATCCAGATACAACCTCCTAATGTCTACACAGGCTCAGCCTATAGGACCATAATGAAAGCACAGGCAGAAGAGGGAAGCCTTGAAGGACTGACTCAGTTACACCAACTGGCAAAGCTCTTGGTGTGGCCACATGGCATGGCTGTGGCCATGGGCCATCCTAGAAGGGACCAGCCACCTCCCACATCTTCCACCACTCAGGCCCAAGGACAGAAATCCACATGGTCACACACCATGTGTGACCCCTGCTGACCCCTGAACTTGGACGTCGAGAGCCACGTGCAAGGAGAGTGTCTGTCACTTTCCTTCAGGCCACCGTGGACTGTGCTTCCACAGCCTGCAAGGAAGCATGGAGATGAAGTCCCAGTGAAAAGCAAACGGATTCACAGTGTGAGCAAAACAAACCAGAACTCTAGCAGGGCACAGGAGAACAGAGATCAAACTGGCCAGTGAACATCTTCCGTAAAGGACTCGGTTAAATTTTTCTTCCTTCTTTCTCCCTCCCTTTTTTTCTTTTCTTTCTTTCTTTCCTTTCCTCCCTTCTCCCTCCCTTTCCCCCTTCCCTTTTCCCTTCTTTAAAATGATTTATAAACATTATCATGATTTTGCCACTGCAGTACCATCATAAGGGTGGAATACATAAAAAAGACCAACCAAATCCTACCAACTTTAACTTATTCATTTGTTCTTTCACTCAGTAATTCAGTCATATTTCTTAAGCACCTACTTTGTGCCGTGCACCACTCTAGGCACTGGACTACAGGTCCGAACAAAACAGGTAAACACTCCTGTCCTCTTGACACAGCGCTGGGGGGAGATGGATCCCTGCCACAAAGCAAACCTCCTGCATGGGGCTGCAGACCAAAGAATTTCCCAGAAGAAATCTTCAGATCTTTAAATTGTATTTGAATTACTGAGATACACATGCTGCTCTTGGCAATCTCATTCAGGGTCTTAGTATAGAATTATAACTCCACTTCCAGGTGGACAGTCTCTGCACCGGCATGAAGACTTGAAACCATGCCCCATGAGGACAGACACATAAACAGAAACGTTTATTCAGGAGAAGGGAAGATTGAATGTGGGCCTTTACTGCTGTCTTCAAAGAGATGCTTTGCTGTCTTGCAGAAGAAAGGACGCAGTGAGTGGATCCCAGGCCAAAGAAGTCAGGCCCCCTGAGAATCAACCAGAATTGCATCCTAATGATAGACCAACTGCCTCTGGGGCAGGAGCAGCCCCGCCCTAGATGCACAGGTAGCCACTCGCTCGCCGTGCATGAGAGGAGGGGAAGCTGGCGTCAAGAAGGAGAGTCACTAAAATGCCTCGTATGTCGCTTTCCACCAAGCAATTCTGAGTCGAAGATGCTAGAGCAAGCATTCTCGTGAGGCCATTTGCAGGTGGCGTCCTTGTCTGAGTGGAGTGTGCAAGGAAGATGCAGCCCTCCCGCGTCCCGGGGCTGCTGCCCCTGTAAGTACAGACGTAGACTCTGCTGTCCCGAGTCTTTCAGGTGTGCTGAGGACAAAATGGTCCAGAAGAGAACGCACCTCCACAATGGCACTGCCCGCATCCCATAGCCAGGGCAACAGACTGGGGGGCTGCAGGACTCGCTCATGTCATGGGGACAGAAAGTGACACAAGCTGGAACCACTGCCTTCTAGCTCAGCTCCCAGGAAATGCTCTCAGGTGGGGAAAGATGGAGGACAACCTCCACTTTTAAGAGAAAAAGGACTTTGCCAGATGCTCCTTCAGAGCCACATAAGATAAAGAGAGGGAGGGCAAAATCCTTTTCTGTGAGGGGTGGAGGTACTGGCTACGCGTCTCCCGTCACATCCCACAGCAGGCGTCCTGCCGTCCCCTCAACCCAAACAGTGGCTCCTTCAGCCCCTGAGAGAGGACCACAAGGCGGCAAAGGCAGAGCTCAAAGTGCTCGTATCCCCCAGAGACAGGACAAGTTGTGCAAAGTCTGCCTCCGGACCTCTGACCCCTCGGGTCCCCGAGGTTGTGGCATGATACGTAACACAATGCTCAAAGCCCAAAGAGAGAGAGTTGTTGGATTCTAAAAACTCAGAGAAATTAAAAGAGAGAGAGAGAAAGAAAAGAAACAAGAAGAGGGAAAATTAGCTGCAGCCCCCAGAGGAAATTAAAAAGGGGATTCGAAGCTGCCTATAGTCAAGCATCACCAATTCAGTGGAAATGGGGACAGGCTAATCCCAATCAATGAAACAGACTTGAAACCTCTAAAACACTTTCAGGGAAATGCATTTTTACTGCTTCCCAGGTCATTGCGGGATTTCAAACTAGACTAAAAAAATAAAATAGATCTTCGAAGAGCTACTTTATCGAACAGATAAGAATGATTTGCAATTAGCATGCCGATTGTCTATGAAGAGCCTGCTTGAAAACAATCTGTCCTCCGCGGTCTGCGTGCCCTGCACAATCTTTTGCAGTTTCGTGCGAGCTATTCATCTGTTCATCGCAGCTTTTTATCAGACAGAGAGGAGAAAAACAACTTCGCCTGGGTCCAATCTGGATAAATTTTGAATTAGTGGCGTCTGAATTGATGCGGCTTAACGAAGTTCCAACAGGACAAGTTCAAGAAGGAGACGCAGAGGGAGAGGGGAGAAGGAGCACAACTCGGCATAAATGAACACGAATCAAAAGACAGACAGATGGAGAAGAAGCCGCAGTGGACAAAACAGCGAAAGTAACAAGGAGAAACATTTTAATGATGCGACTTAAAAGAGAGAGAAAGAGATGCGACAGATCCTTTGCTCAAAGGCCCGCTGTTTGTCTTCCCAAAGGCTTAGGGTGGGTAAGAAGCTGGCTCTTGGTTATTTGAGCACAGGAAAGCGCTGTTGCCCACCGCATGCATCGTCATCCAAGCCTATTGGGATCTTTCAAGGGAAACTTCAGGAAGATTTCTTGGGATGCAGCACAAAGTCAGAGAGGCTGGAATCTAGATTCTTCCCCAAGCTCTGCAGAGGGCTCAGCGTGTAGGTGGGCCGCGTGGGCTGTCATTTCAGAGACGTGGGCTAACGTGAGCCTCACCCTCAGACGAATAGGAGTGACTAAGGTCAGAATTCCCCACTGATTGCATCTGAGGCTAAAACCAGGCCTGGGGCAGAAAATCTCTCCTGGCAGCTCCCTTCTTTGGTATGATGGGGTTTTGTCCCTAACCTGCCTGACTCCTAGCAAAGGTCTGTGTTCCCAGAACCTCAGAAAGGAGGTGTGGATGGGCTCTGGAAGGGGCTCTGAGATGCCACCACCCTGCCCCCATCCAGGCTTCCCAGGGTTCGAATTTCTCCCCACTGGAACAGCAAGGACAAAAGAAAAGGGACGAAGTGGATGTTTGGGTGGAAAACACACTTCCCAGAAGAGGACATTTGGCTAAGGGAACAATGAATATGTCCAGAGGACAGAAGTCCTAAGTAATGAGACTTTAATGCCGAAGCTAATGGGAACAGTACACGAGACCAAATGCCAGAAAAGCAAGGAATAATGAGAGTGTTTGTGAAGCCTGTAGAAAGCAGCAACCCTTCTCCCAAACATCGGGGAAGAGGGCCAAGGTTCTAGCCACCCAGAGTCTCGCCGGGACTCCTGCTTCCGTGGGTCTTGAGAGTAGGACGGTGGTTTTAGGCAAGAAGGATCCAGGGATTCTTGTGCCCCTCTGACTAGGAGCAGGCATGAGCCAGGAAGGGGACAAGGTTGAAGACGGTGCTGGCAACTCCGGGTTCCTGGGGAAGGCTACTGAAATGGCTCCCACGCCCACCTCAATCAGCGGTGAGTCTCCTGCTCAGGTGCCCCTGGCAAGGAGCTGCAGACCAGGGACTGTGAGCTTAGTGGCTGCCGACTGCCCCATGATAGCCTGCTGTGGATTGGCTGCCCGAGAGTAAAACACAGGCTATCAGGGTATTCCAGGGTTCCGTCCTGCTTATGTGCCCTTCGGAACGGCGGACTTGAGAGTATAGGAAACAGAGAGGCACAGGGGAAGAGTGGGTAATTAGGAAGCACAGCTAGGAGAATAGAAACAGGAAAAGAATAAAATTGGAACAGGGAAGCGGAAGTGAGTTGGCCAAAATTCTGTGTCTTGTGCGTACAGTGCTAGCTGCTACAAATGGGGCGGGGTGGGGAGTTGTGACAAATGAAGCTGTTTGTGAGCTGAACACCTCAGTAATTAAAACTGGAAATAGCCTGAGGTCCATCCTCTCTCCCAGATCGCTTCTGCTCTCTAGCGCCCCTTACTCTACGCCCCTCACTACTCAGAAGCCAGGACTCATGCAGAATTGCCTAGGCCTTCTTTCAATACTATCGATTTTTTCTCAATTATTAGTAAAATCGGGGTGTTTTTTCTTTTGTTTTTTCACGTTTTTTTTGTATTGTTTATCCTTGTATTTCACTATCCTCAGCCAATATAATCTATTCTTGAAAGAGCCCTTCAGTGTTCTGGGCACCTTCCTGCCCTGCATACAATCTAAGTGGGGTCTGTCGGTCTGGTCCAACAGTACCCTGATAGGTAGGTCTTTTATCCTCTCAGTCCCTTACTGTGGGAAGCTGTCCCAGGGCAAAGGTGGCTCTTTGCTTTCTTAAGTTGTCTGAGTATCACTGACCCCTTTATATCCAGGAAGGTGAGAGCCAGCTGCCCTGCTGGACCCCAAGAAAGATGGAAACCAGCAATGCTGTGTGACCTTGGGCAAGTTACTAAGCCTCTCTGAGTCAGTTTCCTCATGTATAAAATGGGGCCCTGTTCTCAGAGCAGTGATGGAGAGATGCAGTGAGACACTGCAGGCCAAGTGCTGAGCAGGGAGCTGGTACAGGGAGAGTTCTTGAGAACAAGAACTCTTAGGATTGTCTCTCTACAACCTTTCCCACTTTCTTGAGTCTTCAATTGAGGACCACAAGTCCTCCCCAGCTCCAGCTCTCTGGGGTTGCACGGGGGATGGGGTTGTATACGTTCCTGGGAGGCAGAGCTCCCGCCTTCCTGACACTCAGGCAGAGCTGAGGGGGACTTCCCGGGCTGGCAGTGGAACTGACTCCTCCCAGCATGTCTAAGAGCGGCCTGTAGAGACTGTGCCCCGCCCCGTATGATAGGAGCAATGCAAGTGCCCAGCCCCCATCACCCTTTGACTCCTGATGGAGATGAAGGAATGTCATCCCACCACAACAACAGCGTAGCCGGCTGCTTCCCCACCTGCAAATACTGGGCCTCGTCACCTGCCCTTACGCTCAGCCTGCCCCATCCTCGCTCCATTTCTGTAATCAGTCCCGGCCAATGAATGCACGTTTGGCGGTGGGAGTGGGGCAGTAATGTACATTAGGAATGGACGGGCCCTGCTCCGGGCTTGCAAATGTTTCCACTTCATCTTTGACTTATTGCAGAGACAATGGTCCTGGGATAGAAAGAAGGGGTTGGGGGTGCACAGTGAACACCCTGGCTCTGACCCCATGCATCCCAAAGAAACTAGGTCCCTTTATCCCTTTACCTTCAGTATCAACCAGGAAGCTAAACTGAGCTGTCTCCTATCTCGTGCGGAAAGGTGGGACACATACTTTATTCACACTTTCTGGCAGTTATATGAAATGTTTGCTGCACATCCACTTCTTTCCCCCCCTCTCAACAGCCTGGCCACCTGCCCACACATGGATATAACATGGAACTGATTTTCTTACGGCCAGTAATTATCCTTCCATGTCAGGAGCGGCTCCTTCAAAGTGGCCACGGTGGATTGCTGGGCACTCCTGCGCAGGGCTGCCTTTCATTGCTCTCTGACACGCCTCTTTTGGGCTCCTGCCTTCGGAGACAGCTGACACAGCTCCTAGGAGCACAGGCCTCATTACTGGAGGCCCTCTTGATTTCGGTCACCTATTTCATTCATCGGACTCAGCCCCATGACTTACACTACTTACAAGAATCAAGTCTACCCTAGGAGGATAAAAATATGCTTCCGTTACAGAAAGTCAAAATGACATGCCATGGGCTTTCAAAGTACTTCCAAGAGAGGAACTGTGGAAACACTTTCTGGAGAAGAATCA
Source organism: Propithecus coquereli (assembly GCF_000956105.1). Lineage (NCBI taxonomy): Eukaryota > Metazoa > Chordata > Mammalia > Primates > Indriidae > Propithecus > Propithecus coquereli. The sequence continues at coordinate 1,449,459 of NW_012150119.1, read as the reverse complement.
GCATGCGGCCTGCCAAGGTGATTGCTTGGGAGGGCGATACGTTAGGGTATGCATGCCCTGGTTCCTTCAAAGGAAGAATCAGGCACATTACAGGCAAGCCCCCAGACTGCATGCCACAGAGGGTAATTGCACATAATGATTAAATCCAAATTTCCAGCTTCGTTAGCCTGCAATATCTTGGCTCAGAGCTGAGAAAGGGCACAATTGGCGCCAGTGAATGGGTTTCTGGGGCTGATGGAGCTATCTTACGTGTAGGGAGCCACCCTGGAGGATCACCCTGGAATCACGCACACACAGGGCCGAGGGTTGGCTGCAGGTCCCTGGCCTCTGGTAACGCTGAGCCTTATTGATCTGGTAGGTCTCAGCATTTCCGCCCATCTCTGGGAGAGAGAGAAAGCATTCACAGCTTGCATTTTTAATTACAGATCTCTGCCCTCTGTTTTGTGCAGCAACTCCTTGCTCTGGTCTGCAACCCTTTGGCTTGTGCTGTATTTTCCTTCTTCAATGGTTTGCATTACTCAGATCTTATTAAAGGATGATGCCTAGATCAGGTTATTGTCCGTTAGAAAGGAGTGTGAAGAAACTGCAAAAGGACCAGGGAAGAACAACAGAAATCATTTTAGTAGATGGAAACACTGAACTAGGAGGGGCTAAAGAAATGCAGGAAAGGAAGAGGAAAGAGAAGGCTGTCACTCACATCTCCAAGGATCCGAAAGTTATTTGGTGATGACGAACTAAGACATGTGCATAAAGTAAAGCAGAACAGATTTTCACTGGACAGGACAAGGCCAGACACTAGGACACAGGAGCTGGGCTATTAGTTCAAGCTCACTCGCCCATTAGCCAGGGGTCCTTGGCATTGTGATCTGGCCTCCTCTGGATGTCAGCTGCCTTGCTTACAAAAGTAGAGAGTTAGAGTACATGAATTGCCTGCGATAAAAATGCTATGATTCTGTAATAGATGACAAAATAATAAAATGTACTACCCTGACTTTTCAGAAGATTTTGGTTTTACTTCTAGAGATTAACAAAAAATAATAATAGAGTGAGTTAGCAATGTGTTCCGAATGGTTTTAGAATTCAGCCTGATTAAGGCTCAAGGCCAAGGGGCCGAGACCCTCTGAGGGTTCACTGGTGAATCCTCCCACCCAGCCCTTGTCTCTACCTATAGTATCTGCAAAGAAAGATGCTAGAGAGGTGAGGTCATAATCGTGACTCAGGAGAAAATAATGGATGGGAGTTTCTCAAAGTAGAGAAAGAAGGGAAAAATATCACAACAGAAGGTAAAAAATGAATTTAGTCTAGGTCGTCATATATTCCATCAAAGCCTCCTCCCCACCACCAATCTGAGACATCTTATACACCTCTACGTCCAAACTATCATTTTGTGGTTCTACAGGAGATATATTGTCAGACATGACCAAAACTGTAAGACAAAATGTACTTGAATTTACCATAATTTCAAAAATGTATTATGCATGACTTTGAACGAGGGGAGGGTAGCAAGGAAGGAGGAGGGCGGTGACCTCCCACAGCCTGTAGCAGTGTGCTAGTTGCAGCACGTGGTAGAGATGCTCGCAGACTATAGAAATGGAACCAGAAAGTTAAGACCTAAATACAATCCTGCCATGCCTCCGAGGAATCAGACAGTGGAATCGGAAACAAAGATTCTTTTGGTGTCGTTCCCTTTTATTCCATATCCATAGGCATGTCTGTCTGGGGCTAGTGAATTAACCTCTTTCAGTCAGCTCACTTTTTCAGCTGTCTTAACCATGGGTTCCTGCACAACTGATTGGAATCGGCTGCACAATCTGATCTCTCATTAAAATCAATTTAAAACAATGACTTTTTTCTCTTGCTATGTCTTGGCAGCCTAGAACTGTGGGCAAACTCTTGGTATTTTAGCAGTCAGTTTCCCAAAATGAATGTGCTCCATGCCTCGGGCAGGGCTGTAGGAGGGGAGAAAGGGACAGGCGTGCAGCCCTTCTGAGCTTGGGGCAAGGTAGGAAAGGAACATGAAGACATTGAGCAACGTGACCTAGGAGAATCGCCAAGTCCAGGGATTTTGGAAAAGTATTTGCATGGTTGCCCTGCTAAAGCAGGAATGAACACTGCTAGCCTCATGTGTGAAAGGTAACATGTGCTTCATAAGCTTACGTTGCATAGTTTGAAACATATCTTGCCCAGGGAAGGCGAGCAGGGCTCGTTTCTTAAGTGAATGCCTGCATGTGTCTGCTAGAGTCAGGACAAAACCAAGCCCATGGAACAGGAAGGTTGAGTGGGCAATGCCACTTTGCCCTTTAGTGGGGGCAGTCAACTTCTCACCTGACTGCTTTCCTCCTTTTGCTATCTTTGCTTCTTTCTGTCTTCCTGGCATCCTTCCCCTAACCCCTCCTCCATAAGCCTTCTTAAATTCTTCCACAATTTCCCTGCTTTCCTTACATGCATTTTTTTTAACTCAGAGAAAAAGGAAGACAGGCAAGGCTAAGACCTTCAGTCCAAGGCAAGATGCTTTCTGTTTCTTTCCTTCCAACTGCTACATTTGAAGTAAAAAAACAAGTTGACTTTCTGTTTAGATCAATTCATTATAGTGAGCCCACAGTGCTTCAAAAAATCCAGTGTTTGGGGTGATTCGACAATTCCTTGCCCAGGAACCTAGAAAGAGAACTCACTTAATCAGCCAGTAAAGTGGCCCTGCTACTGCACTTATGTGGCCTGGGAAGGAAAAAACAGAGCTCTTTGGGCATGTATTTAATTTCTAAAGGGAGAAAAGGTGGAACCAAGTGTTCCCTTGGCCTCCTCTAGAAATACACAAGAGATCCCCAAGATGAAGGACCCTCTTGACAGTGGAGGGTCACTTCCTAATACTTTTCCTTTTTCCTGATGGCATCCACCCAGGTTTTTCTTCCCCTAAGCATCCCCCCACCCCGCCCACATTCCTTCATCCCTTCCATCCCTGTGCAGGCAGTGGGAGGACACAGGGCAGCTCTGATTTCACCAACTGCGTCGACAGCATCCTAATAGCTTCCTGACCCATCTGTTAATTAGCCATTTAAAAAAACCACGCAGTTCCTCCCTCAGAACCATTCTCATCTCCAAGACACTAATGAATCAACTCAGGGTGAAGAGGAAAGAACAGGTCTGAATGTGAGACAGCTCAGAACTGAATGTCAAGAAGGAGCAGCCCCCTGGGCCATCCCTGAGCGCAGCCCATGCCCTGGGGGCGTCGGTAGCCCTCACTGAACAGACAGCCCCAGGGAAGCAGTGCAGAAACCACTGGGGAAACACTGAGCTTGGTGGGATGTCTGCAGTCGGTCAGCTTGGGCCTAGGCAGTTTAAAGGAAGGAGAAGGGCAGGTGGGAATCCTGGTGGGAAACCGGTTCCAGTGGGAAGGGTGGGCACGGCTGTCCAGTGGCTCTCCACACCCAGCACACAGCTCTGCCTCTGGTCCCTCCACAGGGTCCAGCGGCTGGGTCTGACTTGGCGCTCACCGCTCAGCCGTCAGACTCACCAGAGGGCTGATCGCTTCCCCTATAGACACTGACTTCTCACTCAGAAACATGACAGCAAGGTCTAAACGCTTCTGGAAAAGACTAAATCTGCTCTTCCCTGCAGGGGTGGGGGGATCGAGGCAAGTCCTGCGCTGGGGAATGGGTGTGCAGGGGCAGACAGAGGCAGACCGCCCATCCCTTTCCTTCACCCCTTGTTACACTCCACAAAGATCCCTTTCCAACGAGGCCCTTTTCATTGAAACCCCTCAGACTCAGCCCCTGCTTGCCCAACTACCACCTGCAGGGAGGATCACACACTGGAATAAGCTCTTTCTTTCCTTTTTAGAAAGGAAACGTCTTTGCAGCACTATTTCAGGAATATGTAACTGAACGCACACCCCACCGGCTCCCTTGACCTCTGAAGAGTGTACATTCTCTCTTCTCCCCGTTTCCCCTAGGGAAAAGCCAGGGTGGCGTGAATGTTTATCTTTTCCATCACTCCTTCCTTTTCCCTACCCGTATCGCTCCCCCGACAACACTGTCCGCACAAAAATACTCCCCAGAAGGGCAAGCAGTGGCCTCTGAGGTGTGAGCGAAGTGAGAGGAGCGGTGGTCACACTCACACCCGGGCGTCCAAGAGCAATGCTCACACTCACGCTGACACGCCTCGGAAGCAAGAGGTCGGGCGGGGACTGCTGTGCCCGAACTACCCAGAGCTGAAAAGGGAGTTTCCCAGGTCTGCCCAAGGTCACTCACGGCTCTCTCGTGCTCTGTGCCCCTGCGACTCCCTCAACCACAAACACACATCAGACAGGCATTGTCCCCTACCCAGCAAGCACAGATACGATGGCTTCCAAAGCACTGATCAGGCAAGACTGCAGCTGCTGGAAGAGAGGCTGTGAACTGAATAAAATCAGGAGGTGAACTTGAGGGAGAAACATCCCAAATTTGCATAACGTTCTGAGGCCTGAAATTCATCTCCCATCCCATGGTTAGGTCTCTTCCCCTACCCCAGAGAGAAACTGCCCCGATGGTGTCGCCCTCTTTTGGGGTAGGCAGCATCAGTGTGGTGAGGAAGGGAGAAGACACTAAGAGGGACAGTTACCTCTCTAGGGTCACATGTCAACACCAGCATCCAAAGATGCCTGCTGCCAGCATCTGAGGACATCACCCTCTGTATCATTCCAGGCGATGACGAATAAACTCTGTATGAGGTGGCAGGGTCAGGGTAGCGGGCAGCTTTCTCTCAGTGCAGAGAACAATGGCTCAGGGAAGAGAGAAACTCAAAGAAAGCTTTGTGGGACTCAACCAGCAAGAGGCCATGGCTAGAGCAGAAGGTCTGATGAGAGGTGGGGACCACAGGAGCAGGGGAAGGAGAAAAGCCTCCAAGTCTTGAGGCAGAAGTGGACAGATGACAAAGGCCAGCACATCTGCTTTAGGAGGCCCCTGCCCATCCCTGGACGACTCCTCTGCTTTCCAAGCTGAGCCAAGAGAGACAGTCCTCAGCCAGACGAGACTCAAAGGAAAGAGCAGCTTGCCCTTATTTTCCTGCCACCTCACCTGTCCTCTGCATTTCAGAGCCAAGTCAACCACAGACTATTCTCAAAATTCCCCCATCAGTGCCGGGGCCAGTCCAGGCACAAGAGAGGAAGCTGAGCAAAACTACACTCCCCAGGAGATGGCCGGGGGTGGAAGAGGGGCTGGTAGCACCTTAGCGTGATGAGAGGCTTATGAACGGGTCTCCTTTTGGAATCACTCCAATTCCAGCACCTAAGGTTGAAGTACCCACACTTTGTGGATTTGACTCAATAAAACCTTCCAGGGAGTATCGTCTTTTCTTGACACCCACAGTATCAAGCAGAAAAAAAAGAAAAAAATCAGCTCTTTCAGCATGCCTAGAAATTTCTATCTGCCTTTCTCTCTCTCTGGCAAGGCAGGGGTGATTAATGTCCACAGCAGTGAGGGAAGGAGATTTCATGTTATAAGGATAGCAAGCAGGATGCACAGATGAGCTCAGGGTGGACGGGTCAGTGGAGAGCCCGCGGGGCCCACTCACAAGCAGCAGTCTGAGAGGGCAGGGGGGTTGTGGTTACTAGGGCAGCGCCCACACCATGCACCGGAAATGGAGGCATTTCCTGGGGCAGGGTTCATGCCCTGAAAGGACTCTGTAGAACCACATCCAGCCATTCATCATCATGAGAGGACTGGAAGCAGAGCTAACCCTGGGCGTGTCATTCCTAGAGTTCAGGAGAGGCTAGGTCCTGTCGTCCCCACGGCTTTGACTTCCCAAAGCGCTCATGGGCAGCCAGAGCAGTGCAGTGAGTGGAACCATGAACTACCATATTTTGAGTTCTTGGCATAAGTTTTAGTAGGAGGCAGCCCCCACTGCCTCCCCAATGTAAGTAGTGAAAGATGCCCCACCAGGTTTAACACAGGCAAGAACTGTTAACTCAGAGAGTTCTGCCTACAAGGTTTAAAAGAACAAGTCCTCCAGTCTCAGCAGGAAAGATAAACATCCCACTCGCAGGATGCAATGAAGAGACACCATCTGTGCTTGGTCAACATGGAACGGAGGAACCTTTATTCTTTCTTCCCGCAGGAGGCATCCTTTCCATATCACCCCTATCCCTAACAATGGGGAACATCCCGGCTTGGTACTCTTTTCAGTAAGGTTCCAACATCGGTCAGTTTCCTATACCGAAGATAATACTCTGATATGACTCAAAAAACTAAATGCCACAAGAACCTACACCAAAGTGACCACATGCCGTGAAAACGGACCCCTGGATCCGCATCCAGGATTACAGAATTTGTAAAATTCTTACACCTGAAACTTCATGCTCTCTACCAATTCTTACTTCGTCTTGTAAATCCCCCTGCCACCAAAGCATGCCTTCCCGGTTCTGAGGAAATGGGGAAGAGGGTACAAGCAAGCTCTGATTTGCTGCATGTTAAAGGAGCGATGGTGGAAGTAACTTAAGAGGGTCAAGAGAGGTGTGCTGATGCCCGACAGTGAAGGGGACGAGGGAGGCATGCTAAGAGGGTGAGGCCACGGGAACAGTGGGGCGGCCCAGGCAGCGCTCTCACCTGTGGATGTTCATCTCCCGCGGAGGGCGGTGGGCCTTGTCATAGGAGACCTTGGCGAAGACGCCGGCCACGATGACGAAGGCGATCACCCCGCAGGTGATGTAGACGGTGAAGTTGGTCTTGTCCTTCTCCGGGTCGTACTTGTTCTCGGGCCCCGGCGACACCACCTGGGTGCTGGGCGTCTGTACCCACACCGGGCTCTGGTAGTTGGTGCACTGGCGCTGGTCCAGCTTCTCGTGGCGCTTCTTGCAGCAGAAGCGGTAGTAGCAGGTGCCGCAGCAGTACAGGTAGCCGCTCTCGCTGTTGTTACACTCGAACTCCTTGTCGTACTGGCCGCTCACGTCGTAGTAGCCCCA